>NW_005187868.1:188342-196137 GCF_000239375.1 Pundamilia nyererei
TTTCTATACAGGCGCTGCGTAGAGCATCCTCACACAGAACATCACATCATGGTAATGGGAACAGCTGTATTAAGGACCAAAAAGCTCTTCAGAGAGTGATCCGTACAGCAAAACGCTGCTGCAGGACTGCTCTCCCCTCCCTACAGGACATTTACACCAAGAGATGCTGGACTAGAGCAGCTCAGATACTGAAGGAGTCGTTCCGCTCCAGCAATAAACTGTTCCAGCTTCTGCAATCAGGCAGAAGGTTCTGCACCATGCGGACAAGAACAGAGAGGCTCAAGAGGAGCTTCTACCCTCAGGCCATCTGTGTGTTAACTCAGCCCCCCTCCAATCAACCATAACGAACTGAGAAAGGACTCACATTCCCATTTCATGCCTGATCCTTCTGACTTCATTGCGGCACAAGCCACTTTAACACCCCACTCACACAATGTACATTCCCAAATTTTGAACTGTAAATTTCCAGATTGTTTTATTCTAACTTAATGTACATAATTCACTCACTTATCACACGTAATGTCCTCTTTGTATACATCTACTTACTTACTGTATATATTGTTTTTTGTCTCTCTATTTTGCACAGTTGAGGAGCGTATCAGGTCACATTTCACTGTGTGTTAAACTGGTACAACTATGTACGTGACAAATAAAGTGATCTTGAATCTTGATATTAAGCTTGTTTTATTTCATTTCATTTTACTTTTTAAAGCCTTTTATTAATGATTATCATAGAAAAGAACCAGCCTACCCTAAACAGAAACAGTGATGTCTCTTATTGGTGGATGTAGCAGTGACCATGGACCCGCACCAGTCCAACATAGTCCATCACTGGACACTGACCCACAGCACTGATAAATACCCAGTTTAACTTCTTCTAGTAAAGTCAGTCACACTGAAGAATCTGAGCTTGAACAGCACAGAGTTAAAAACACGTCCATACCTATGATGTGTGAGTTTCTGTCGGGTGTCCGGCTGATATCCAGCAGTCTGTGCTGACGGTTGATCTCCTCCTCATACTGGACGATGGTTTTTTGAACCTCTGAGAAGATTTCTTCACAAACAGCAGTTAGTCTCTGCTTGATGAACTCTCTCAGATACTGATACGAACTCATTGCTGCTTCAACTGGGGCTGGGCGGATCGATACAAGCATCGATAGAAGCGATACCGACAGTGGTATTGGTACCAAATCCGCACTAATGTGACGGGATCAGTACTTTAATTTGTGTCTCTCCTTTAAGTTCAGTCCACTTCATCAAACAGCAGCCATGGCCACACCCACAGCACCTCTCGTTCTTCACAGCTTAATGGCATTTGGCAAACAGATCCATTATCGTCACCTGTGCAGACAGGAGTAAAGCAGGGAAATCAGGTACACACTTCCTGTGTGGCTCTCCCTGACAAATTCTTCCCAATACTAGCAAATTACTGCATCCAAGATAAAAATCACAGTGCTTCACTCACGATATGATGTGATATATGTGCAATGTATATGTTCTGTCATCTTTAAATCACGTCCTCACAGTGAATCTTTTGTCATTCTTATTTAATCCAATAAAACAGAAACAAGTAATATGAGCTGCTTTGATACTTACAGCATCTCAGAACAAAACCATCTCCGTGGTGGGGAGGTCTAACCTCATAGCTAATTTATCCACTGTACATCTTACTTTGTTCAGAAAACTTAATAACAGCAGCCAAACCGTTGCCGTTACATTTCTCCCTGTAATATGTGTTTTAAACCAGCACTATTGTCCCTGTTTTCTTTTCTTTTTTCTATTTCAGGTACTCCCCATACCCCCACAGACGCTCTTTTGTTGTCAGGCAGCAGACTGTGGAGTTCATTAACGCTTATTTGACTGAGTCGTGTGTCTTTATCTTGCTGAACCACATCTCTACAAACACTCATCAGAGATCCGTTTCTCAGTATTTTAGCACTCTTCATCTCCCTACAGGCGTATTTATCGCTGTTGTAGCTGAATCTGGTTCCACTCACCGAACGACGACCGTCTGGAGACGATTTTATGATCACGTTAAATCCGTCCTCGTGTGTCGTTGTCACGGTTACACTGCGCTCACTGTCCGTTTCCTCCACATTACAGGTTTACTTTCACTCTGCTTGTCGTTTTTCGCCTGTTTTAACGTATTTCCGCTCTCCCGCCATCTACTTCTGTTCGCGTTTCACTTCCTGATACGTCACTTCTCTCCTGCCCATTCACAGCCAGCTGGCCAAACCCTGGTCGGCCCCGCCCCCTCCACTTCAGCTCTACTGTGGTCACTTGGAAGAGCTAAGTTTCTTTGTCTACTCTAAAACTATTTCTCTATTTTATTTCTCTAAACTATTTTATATCGCACAGAGACAGCGTTAACATCTAAATATGCATCAGATGTGCAACATGTTGAAAGACACCTCCATATATTTGTTATTGATACAGTATTTATCACAGGTCCTCCATGCATTCTCCTGCTGTATATCATTAAATAAGGAAGAGCAGGAGTGTTTAGAAGCAGAGACAGTAACAGAAATAATTAGATTCCTAATATTTTTCTTTCTCAACACATCAGAGCAGTGGAATGGTCTTGAAGGTTGCGTTGCTTAAGTTTACATGTCTGTATGTAGGTGTGTGTATCTGGGTCATATAACTCCACAAGTATCTCACTTTAGCACCTAGCAGACCTAACTTTACACAGTAGACAAGATGATTGTTACTTAATGGGTTTGTGCAGGATTTGAACTCAGGACCACTTACACACACCCAGGGACAGGATCATACACCTAGACCAAGAGTCAGCAACCTTTAAAACCCAAAGAGCCATTTGGACCCAGTTTCCACGCAAAAGAAAACACTGGGAGCCGAGCCGCAAATACTTTTTGACATCTAAAATGAAGATAACACTGTACATCGTCGTGTCTGTCGTGATATTTTTACAATGGGACTTCTGCTCCTGAACCTCTGAACAAAGCCTCTGCAAATCGGGGCTGTACGAAATCACTTTCATCTTTACGCAGGACTGTAAGCTGCTGTCTGTGAGGCGTGAGCAGTGTTTGTGTTTAACATAGTTCACGGTGGAGAACTGCTGGTGACATAATGTGGATCCGAAGATCCATAATTGGCCTACCTGGGGTTGAAAGTCTCGATAAATGCACGGCGTTTAGGCTTCCGCGAGTTTGACGCTTATTTTGAGTGATGAAAAAATTATAGAATATTTGTTTTGAGATGTTTTGAGATGTGACAGATTTGCGACGTTTAGTGCAAATCTTGTGTAGTTAGTGTGTAGTGTAGCCAATAGTTTTGTTGTGTGTGTCAGAACAATGAGGCGACTGCTGAGAGTGTTACAGGAGTGATACATCTCCTGTTGTCAGGCCTGCAGGTATCAGGCTGTTCTCCTTTATCTTATAGTGGACAGAATTTTTTTTTTTGCAGTGGCACAAATAATTTTTGTGGCATCAAATTTGATGCATAACAGCTGATTGTTCTGTAAATAGTTTGAAATGTTTATTTAAAAAAATGCCTTGGCTGCATTTTTATGTAACAACAGCAGCAAAAAAAACCCTCAGTTCGACCTCCTTGGCTGTAATTGGTCCAGCCCAGAATCGATCATGACCAACTGCCCAATCCACCACCATTCATTTATACCGTTAAAAAAAGAAAAGAAATTAAACCCCATCGGCCTATAAAAACGAAAAATGATGGCCAGTCCAGCCCTGGTTGTGGCTAAGCAGCTCACAACAGCTTTGGACAAATGAAGCATTCTTGATGTTTGTCGTTTCAGTGTGGCTTTCGTAGATTTCAAAAACTTTGCCTAAATGTCTGCGGGTGGTTTCAAACGCTGCAGCAAGTCCCCTGACCAAATCTTCTAAGTACTTGCATATGACACCATTACTAATACAGCTACATGGAATTCAGAGTCCATTTTAAGATTCTAGTTCTGACTTTTAAAGCTGTTAATGCACAAGCATCATTTTACATCATTGACCTTCTACATCCCTATATCCCTAGCTGGTCCCTGAGGTCATGTGATCAGGGCCTACTTGTTATACAGCATACTAGGCTGAGAACTAAGGGAGACAGAGCTTTGATTGTGATTGTTTTCTTGCTTTTGCTGCAGATGTAAGGACACGTATTGGGAATTTACTCAAATATATAATGAATAAAGATAAACATTTCCTTACCTTTGTGGCAAATAGCCTCATTTATTGTGTCCATTGTGACTGTTTAGTTGTTGGCTCAACGGAAAATCCAGCAAATGATGCTACAAGAGGGTTCAAGGCCAGGAACATTTATCATAACAGTCACTGAATCGAAGGACCACAGATCCTTCAGAAGCCAAAAACTGATTGGCCTACCAATGTAATGGAAAGCTCCTTAGAACCAGATGACCCTGAAGTCAAAGGTGAGTCCACAGTAAATGTTACTAAAGTACAAGACTTTTCTGATCCTATGTGTTGATTGATAGCGTACTTCTCAGAGTGGAAGAGGCTCGAGGTTGCTGTTGCTTGGTTCCTTAAAATGAAAACAATCCTTTGTGGAATAGGATGTAAAAAAAAAAAGGAAACCGTCATCCTAAGTCAAATAATCATACCTGTAAAAGATGTACAAAAGAAAAGGTGGTCTATCCACAGAAGATTTTCTGGAAGTTGAGCTCGCCCTTATCCGATAATGCCAGCGACAAAGATTTGGAGAAGAGATTGCTACGTCGTTAAGTGGAAGCAATAAATCCCTAGGCTGACATGATAAGTACGGCTGGAGTTACTGGACTTTCTCAGTACCACAACTCTCATTCATAACAGAGGCATCAGATTTCCCTGCCCTCCTTGGGATGTCTAGAGGTAAGAATCAAGTGCACCCAAAGGAACTTTGCATCAGTGGCCATATGCTTACCATGCAGAGCAGATATTCAGAGCTGCTGCAGAGCATTGCAGTTGTAACTTGTTGTTTTATGTGATTAAGTTGTGTGTTAATGAATCTGTAAGTGTTGTTCCTTTGGTAAATTAATTGCCGTGATTGGCCTTACTGAGGTAGATTAACTTTTTTATTTAAAGGTTGCATGTTAGTGCAGGATAAACAGGTTAGTTTGCTGCACTGTGATGGTTTTCATGCTCAGAGTTCGGTTACATTAAGTGTAGCAGAGATGAATTTGAGTTAAGCTGATGGTGCTCAGATTCATTCACTAAATTCCACAGCTGTTTTACTTTTGTACATCAGCCTTTTTTTGTCAATTCCACTAATCAAAACTCTATTTCTGGGAAAATGTCTTCTTGCTAGATTATGAAGTGTGTAAGTATCCTCCCCTTTAGACAGTGTTTCACCTCCTGTAGTGGCAGCGTTACATCTGTTGATTCCCCTGCAGCAATGTGAAGCTTATTCACACTGCCCAAACCCACTGAGTGAGTAGTCATGATATCATTTATGTCATGTGTTTTCCACGATCGCTATGAGACGCAAATGATCAGAATGTGAATGTTAACACATCTTCTTATTTTATTTCCATCACACCAAAACAATAAGCAGTGCACGCCCTTTGACGTCCACACCAAGAAAAAAGCAATGGAAAAATATTTTGTTTGTATTTCTTATTGACTTGGGTGAGTAATAACCACAATCAATATTTTTTTTTCAATAGACCCTGTAGTTTTTAAAATATTGATCTCTACCAAATGCTTGAGAAGTCACTGGTAAAAGTATGAAACGTCATGCAAATACAAGTACATTAGATAATACAGTTGAAAAAATCTAATTATAATTATAATTAAATTAATAACAAACTATCCAGGGCACAATAAACTGTATCCCTGTTTCCAGGGATACAGTTTATTTCTAGTAGCATGCCAGTGACCATTGCTGGCTTTCATCCCATCAAAGGAAAGTATTACATCAAACAACAAAATACATGTTTTTTAATCTGCAAATGTGACAAGTGTGCAACAGCACAAAATTCTCACATTCAGGCCACTTATGATTGAATGCTACAGTGCAAAATCATTTTTGTTTCAAAAATTAAAAATAAAAACAGTGCAAATCAAGCACATCTGCTTGTGGTTTTGGTCTATGGTGTAGCATTTATTCTGTGGTCTTGGAGAGCTGGATCATGGTTGTCCAACTCTAGATGCTGGCTTGTTAACTTGGTTCACACAGCCAGGTGGAAACCTTTTGAGAGCCATCGGTTTCTGATCCAGTAGGGCACAGTTCCTCTTGTAGACCAGGTATTCAAGTCAAGGATGTATCTGAACAGTGGAATATGCTATCTCCGTAACTTATAACTTGTGTAATATCATATCAGAACGCTTAATTCCTCTTATATGCTAATTATATACAGGGATGAGTGATGGGCATGGAATGGTAATCTTTGCATTGGACTCTTTGCTCCACCGTTTGACGAATGAACCACAGGCATTGTTTAGGAGGTTGACACATCTCTTTTCAAACCATTTCATTGCAATCAGACCTTTATCAGAGCCTGTAATAACAGGCTCCATGGCCCTTCTTCATCAGGTTTTTGGTTTTAGTGTGGGAAGCATGATTTTTCTGCTATTGGGGGAGCTCCACCAGTGCAGTTTGGTCATACAGTGCCAATGCACCTGACAGGTGTGCAAGTTCTGCACCAAGCTGAAACTTGTGAAGAGGTTCTTTTATGGGTTTGCATAGTGTTTTTTACAACTTTGGCCCCTTAGAGGTAGCTTCTGTTCCTTTTCACTGGGGGGAGAATTGAAGAATGTAGATCCCCCTTGATACAGCAGCAAGTCATGGATGATGCCAGATGAACTTGCTTAGCAGAACAATTTAAAGCCCAACTCATCAGTAGACCTGTTGTGGCGGTATGCAAATTGTAGAGGGTCCAGTGAGTCGGGTAGTGAAGAGCAAACGAAGTTCCTGACCAGCTTTTCGAAGCATTTACGATGGGGGTCAGGGCTACAGGTCGCCAGTCGTTCAATGCTGTCATGCTTATTAATGCTGTCAAAGTGACATACATCTTTTTAGTAAATCCTCTAACACTACCATGTATCAAAAAATTATATCTTCCTACCTTAGTTTCATCAAAAACACTCAAAATATGTTGGATGATTTTTTGTTTCTGACTTCCTGGTTAGGAGAGGTATAAGAAGAGCCAACCGTTCACATTCACAGTGCTTTCTGGTGGATTTTTTTGGCATTGCAGATGTAAACCAATTGGTAGTGTGGGATTATAATATTATTTTATGCCACGTTAGACCCCTAATTAAAGATTGTGAATTATTATGTAGTTTTAGTTTGCATTATTCTCCTGAATTAGAAGAAGCTGATAACTATTACATTTGTTAAACTGATTTGCATTACATTAGACTGCTGATTTATTGTGAATGAATGATATTGTTTTATGATGCATTATACTGCTGAGTTATAAGACACCACACCCTGAACCCATTGCTCCACCCCTCCACTGAAGCTGAGCTACAAAGCACACTCTGCCACAGTCTGCTAATAAGAATCAACATCCCACAAAACATTGGACATTGGATAGACCCCCGACTACATTGGGACCGACAGACCCAAAATAGACATGAGCTTCACGTCTATATTGGGTCTGTTGGTCCATGACCAGTTCACATCATGTGGCCAAAATTGTCACTCCAACCTTTGCGCAGTTGGGAGCATTGTCCAACTTATTTTGAGACGCTTGTCTCGTGGATCCTGTATTGTGATTTTTTTGGTTTTATGGATATTTTTGAATTTGTCCAGAAATTCTTTGTATGATAACCAAAAACATTACAATGGATGTCCTTTTTGTTCCATTAAGTATGTATGTGGGAAGAAA
>NW_005187868.1:228392-239769 GCF_000239375.1 Pundamilia nyererei
ACAACAAGTAGATATAGGAAAATAAGATATGTGTTACTATATAAGCTATGGGACAGATTTATGAAGCAGGACAGATTATTGTGACGCAGCAGTTGCAGTGAGATTTAGAAACATTGTACTGTAATTTATTTAGAAGCGTGAAGCCAGTTCACTTGAGTAAAGAACAGCTCAAAAACCAACCGATCTGATGAGGGAAACAGTGATGGCCTACTAGCTAAATCAAGATGTGACCCTGTGAACGACTTCCCTAAACCGGCAGTCCAGCAGTTCATCTAAACAAAAGGCACCTAGACTAAAACAGATGTACTTGTGTTTGCTATACCATAAAACAATAAAAGAAGGTACGAGCTCTTCTTGTGACTCCAGGATCTGAGTGTGAATGCCAGAACACTCTGGAAGACACACAGTCTTTGCAAACTACTAAGGATCACACATCCTATCACTACACAATCAATTATACACCTCTAAGCATATATGGTTTTATTTTTCTAAGCATAAATGACAATCAACAATATAAACCTGTTGATTTATATTGATCCCTTAAAGTATTGATCCCTTCACGTTAGTGTGGGTCTTATACCAATATGTCTGTATCATTTGTATCGATCCGTCCAGCCCCAGCCTCAGCAGCGATGAGTTCAGTTCAGTATCTGAGAGAGTTCATCAAGGAGAGACTAACTGCTGTTTGTGAAGAAATCTTCTCAGAGGTTCAAAAAACCATCGTCCAGTATGAGGAGGAGATCAACCGTCAGCACAGACTGCTGGATATCAGCCGGAAACCCGACAGAAACTCACACATCATAGGTATGGATGTGTTTTTAACTCTGTGCTGTTCAAGCTCAGATTCTTCAGTGTTTGGTTGATTGGTGATAAATCTGAAAGTTTATCAGCATCTCCAGGATTTCTCTAAGCTGATGTTAGCTGAGAGCAGGAAGCTGTTACTTTGGTGATGAATTCAGAGGAGCAAACGGTGATAGTTGAGGAAGAGCACACACAGTCTTAATGAGACAGTGTGCAAACTATTTATCAGTGCTGTGGTTCAGTGTCCAGTGATGGACTATGTTGCACTGGTGCAGGTTCATGGTCACTGATAGGTTAGATCCTGGTAACAGCAGAGACTTTATAAGAGAGAGGTAAACGTTTTAATGACACATGTTAGTGATGTTGATAGACTCAGTCAGTCTTATCATGCTGTGCAGCCTCCATTACGATAACATATGTGTGTGAAATGGGCCGGCGAGCTACTCAATTGGTGCATCTCTAGTTTGCAAATTTGAGCATTTGCATAATAACAGTGAACTCCACCAATCTCGGACATTGCCTTTTTCAGTTTAGGATTGTGGGTGGAGTAGTTCTTTGAAGAAAAGTCTCTTTTGTTATAACAAGCATGATATCATACAGACATTTGGTTTCTACAGGAGCTCATACCATCGTTTCACAGTGTCATAATCAAAATCCCAGAATGGCATTTTTACTTTGTGAGCTTCAGTGTTGAGCTCTGTTGTGACAGTGGTTATTAACTTTCCCTGTTGAGACAGTATTTCTGCTTGAGGCTCTGTGTTTGCTCCCATAAAAAGAACTGTTTGATGCACCTTCTTTCTGTCTTCTTCATCACAAAATGGACCAACTAAAGAACGCCTGCTCTGATCAGGACATTATCACATGACCTGGTGATGAAGATCTACAGGGAACATACAAGAATAACACCAAAATGCAACATTTTCATTACAAATATAACAAGAGAATCTTGTCACTCTGTTTTTCCTCAAAACCTCACAAAACAACATGACTATGAGGAAGAGGGGAGTCTGGGTGAGCAGCAGGTCTGTAATCAGGAGACGAACTCCAGTCTGGACCAGGAGGACCCAGAGCCTCCACAGATTAAAGAGGAACAGGAGGAGCTCTGCAGCAGTCAGGAGGGAGAGCAGCTTGGACTGAAGCAGGAGGCTGAAGACATTATTGTCTGGATTGATGAAGAGCAGCTCAGGCTGCTGGAGATGGTCTGGAAACCTGAGATGCAGTCACACAGAATAGGTATGTAAAACTGTGATGGTCATAATAAAACTGAATATGACTCATGGAGAAGGCCTGCAGAATTAGAGAATGGGGGCAAAGAGAGCATTGCCTAACACCAAATTTTATAGCGCTGTTTATCTCTAGCAGAGTGAGCTTTAAAGCTTTGTACCTTCTGGTGACATCACTAGTCCAGAGAGACCTGCCCCATCAAATTCCTCAGAGCACTTCTGTCTGTGTCTGCTAGTGTCAGTGTGCAGTTCACTTCCAATACATATTTGTAGAATAAAAGATAAAACATAAATGTGTGATACAAATCATGAGGTAATTATGTAATATAAAGAAATCAGGGTATATGAGTCTTAAAGATAAACAATACATTTTAAGATTATACAGAGTGTTAAAGCAATGGCTTCAACCTACAGCCTTTAAAGTGGAGATTAAAAAGCTGTCTGAATGCAAATAAGTCTAGATGTTTCCACATAGTTTTCTTTTTAAGTATCAGAAAGCTAAGATGGGGTGATTAAAACATTAGCTTACAATAATGGTTGCTAGCTTATACTTTTTTGAAATAACATCATGTGACCCTTTAACCCTTTCATACATGAATCTGGATTTTTTTCCCCGTATTTTTATTCATCTTTAAACATGGAAAAAAAAAGATTTTTGAACTTCATTTTACATGTACTTTTCACAGAGTTTTTTACATGTCCACTTAGGTGGACAATATAGGTTTTGACAAATTAATGAATAATATACACTGTGTAAAAACGATAACATAACAAAATACTTTTTCATATATTTCAATTATATTTTATAATAATATAAGAATATATGTAACAAATATAACTGGTCAGCCAGTGGGTGGCAGGGCATGGAGTGACACATCAGTGTAGTGGTTCATGTGCAAGTACACCATCAACACTGACAGAAATACAAGAAAAAACCTTTGAATAGCTGTCCAATGTAGTGACCACTATACAAACAGCTGTCGTGTATTTTAGGAAAGTCAATAAAAAGACAGCTGCAGTAGCCATCTCCTCAAGAAATAAATAAATGGATCTCTCAGTTTAGCTACATTTCTAATTTCTATTCAATTCAAATTTGTGTTATTCATACAGAGCACAATCCTAACAACAGTTGCTTCAATGCACTCCTACAGTAAGAAGGGAAAACTCCCTTTTAACAGGAAGAAACAGGTTCACAGCAGGGCAGATATCTGCCCTGACCGGTGGGGGTGAGGGCAGGAGGAAAGGACAAAGAGATGCTGTTAAAGAGAGCCAGAGATTAATAATTTGTAATGATTCAATGCAGAGAGGTCTATTAACACATAATGAGTGAGAAAGGTGACTGAAGAAGAAATACTGAGTGTATCATGGGAATCCCACAGCAGTCTACACCTATTGCAGCATAACTATGGGAGGATTCAGGGTTACCTGGGGCCCGTTCTTCGTACCTCGCTAAGTAAGTTAGCTGGATGAGATTGTTGACGATTTCGCGTGATCCTGGATCGTTCGGTTCCCCGAAGCTCATCCGGGACTTGCTGTCATAGCAACAGAGCCGTAAGCGTAAACCTGTTCGGGAGCAGGTTTACTTTATGTAAACAGGATTAGATCGCGGCCACGCAGGTATGTCCGCTTCATTTATACGAAAGCAACAGCGATATTCCACCACTGTTTTACCATAAATAAATATTATCAATGTAACTAAAGACAATGCAGCACTTGATCCTTTTATTGATGTCACACAGATACATACAGGTCATATCCTAAAAAAGGGAAATGTACTATTAACATTCTATTACATCTATGTGATTATTACAGATGTAATTCATATTTCAGAGTAGTAATTGTAAATCACTTCGTGTAATCAAGATGTGAGACCACGGCTATAAAAGCGAAGGTGGATTTGGGAAGTCTGTCACAGCCATGTCCTGTCCGTTTACGCGAGCCACCCATTGAGGAAGGTGCAAGATTGATAAGGAGAGTTCTCAGAATTCAGCGTATATTGCGGGACAGACAGGATCCTTTAGCTCAGCGCGACAGTGTGCTCATTGAGAGATATCGATATTCCCGTGAGGATATTATTTACTTAACCAACTTGTTGACGAGGGGGTGCAGGACCTCCACCTGTCTTTTTTTGCTCTGCCCTTTTCTTGGTTGCTGTTATGAACAAACAAACAGATTATTTCAGGGTCTCTTTCCAAGAGACGAAAAGCAATATAAGTGATAAATATTACCATTCTATAGAATATTCTTATATTTCACTTTTACCTGTTCCCATGTTCTAGTGGGTCCTGTTGTGGCTCTAATGTGAAAGAGGATATAATATAACAATATAATATAATGTAATATAATATTGGATAATATAGTGTAATATAATAAATCTATGAATAAATAATAAAGTGACTGAATAGTGGCATTGTAAAGCGCTTTGGGTGCCTTGAAAAGCGCTATATAAATCCACTCCATTATTATTGTTATTATTAAATTACTTACGAGTTTAATTTGTCAGCAACTTTCTGCCAGCCCTCTCTCCTTGCTTTTGCAGCCTTTGCAGTGTTCTCTTGCATTTTAATTAAACTCTGAAACTCCTGACATCCCTCAATCAAGAGTTCTTGCTCTGCTGCCGGAAAATACCGAGCGCGCCCCTTCGACATTTTCGTCGACCAATCAGCGGGTTGCCGATCAATGTTTCTACTATCGATGCGTAGCCCCTTTTACGACACCCAGTGATGTCACATTACTTCATCCAGCTGTACTAATCGTCAACAGCAGGTGTGTTCGGGGAACCGGATTAGCGCGCTCACGGTTAGCGCGATGGTTTGGTCTTGGATGTTTCATTTGATCTTGGATGTAGTAAGCGACGTACGAAGCACAGGGCCCTGATCCAGCCCTAACTGTATGCTTTCTTAAAAGTAAAGAGGTTGTCTGTCTCCTCTAGCCAAATATTCTAGAAAACACCAGTAAATCTGCAGCCTGAAGACAAAGTGTTTTAATGGAGTGATATGGTACTATAAGCTCATTAAGATAAGAGGGAGCCTGATTATTCAAGAACTTGTGTGTGAAAAGCAGGATTTAACAGAACGCTAATGAAGAGACCCCGATATAGTAGAAATATGCTCTCTCTTTCTAGTTCCTTTCAGTACACTTGCTGCAGCACTTTGGATCAACTCAAAGCCTTACATGGAGTTTTAGGAAAACCCAGTAATATCAATTTACAGTAGTCCAAACTAGAAGTAATAAATGCATGAACTAGCTTTTCTAGAGAGGATATTGGTATTTTTGTGAGTTACTATGCAAATGTAAGAAAGCATTCCTATGTATTTGTTTAATATTGCCATAAATAATTTAATGGTTTGGATTTAATTCAGCCTTCATTTATTTATTTATTTATTTATTTATTTCACACTTGGTTCAACAGTTTCAACAGTTTTATCCTTTCATACACACAAACCATGCTTTCCCTTGATATAGCACTCCAACCATGCGTGAAAAGGAGCAGGAAGAAGAAAATATTCTTATTAAACCCCGCCCTCTATCTGCGATTCAACTAATATAAGTGGGCACCATAAACCAGGGAACACACTAGCATTTACCTCCAGATCCTAACACAGACCAAACAACACATTTACAATCAGCAATATACCACATCACATAACAAGGAGAAGAAAAAAAGTAAATAGAATAAAATAAGGAGAAAGAAAGAGGGAGAAAAAAAATCCCCTTCTTCTATGAACTCCAATTTCTTTCATATTCTTCATATTGATTTATCGTTTTAAACATGTAACACTTTTTAAAACAATGTAAATTTGTACAACTCTTTAGATTATAATGAAGAGAGTTCAGCACAGTCGTATACCCCTAACCATTGACTCATTAATCTTTGTGTAGTCCTAGCTAGCTGATGCTTAAAATTATATTTTCTTCTGCTGTCTACACACTTCCGGGGGGAGGGGGGAGGTCAAAAGGTCGTGATTAGGGTCATCAATCAAATCGAATCAAATTTTGTCATAAACCGTATGGGAGTATCTCTCTTACTCAATATGAGATTTCCAAGTTAAATTTTCATATACTATTACACCGAAAAAGCAAATTTCATTAACTCTTTCAATCAATTCTCCAATAGTAGACATAATAACTTATTCCTCCTTTACACCATTACCAAATATCACAAATTTTGTTTTTGTCAGATTCAAAGATAATTTATTTACATCAAACCATTTTTTAAATATTACCATCTCAGAAACCATAATTTTAACCAAATCTTTCAAATTCTCTCCTGAGCAATAAAAATTTGTATCATCTGCAATTAAAACGAAATGTAACCTTTTTGATACGTCACAGATATCATTGATATATAAATTAAAAAGTTTAGGTCCCAAAATAGAACCTTGAGGAACGCATTATACAATCTTCAATCTTTCAGAGGTGTTGCCTTAATATGGCCATTGAAAGTAAAGCTTGATTTAAACCTATGCAAGAAATCTACGCCCCGATTTACTTTGTAATTGGAAGCTCCTTTTAACCTTCCATGCCATTCAAGATGTTGAAGGCTGCATTGATATGATGTGTAGTTAGGCGTGGGAAGGTTACGGCCTAGGGTTAGAGCAGTTTCTGGTTACGACATTGTTTTCCTGGATAGGCTCTGTAATTTTTTACACATGTCTTCAGTGTCTGAAGTCTGAAGATGGTAAACTAAATGGATTTGTCTTTTTTTTTCTGTTTAATTGAAGGAGAATGGATGAATGGAATTAAGTTTTAGTTGTGTCCAGACATCCACTTTTCCAAGGCACAAACATAATGAGAGCACAGAAATGAATCTGGGTATCATTTACATATTTGATAGATGGCTTATCACTGCTAACTCCTAAAAGATGTCATGAAGAGACAGCATATGCAGATTAAATAGGACAGTCCCATGAATTGGTCATTGTGGGACTGCACACAGCATCATGGTGTTTTGCATTTCATAAAGGGGTGCTGCTATCCCTTAGTGTTTGTCAGTGTTGCCAACTTAGCAACTTTGTCACTATACTATACTATACAAGTCTGTTCTGCAGTTTCACATTCAGTTGTTTTGAAGGTTTGTTGTTAACCTTCCTATTCACGGTTGTCCAGTCCTGTTTCCTCTCGTATACAGGGGTAGAAGAGCTTCTCTGTCTCATAGGAAGTGAAGGCCAGTCGGTTTCAGAGATTTCAGCTCGCTGTGCTCTCCTTCCAGGAGACATGATTTATGTCTTGGTTTTGCACCAAGACAGTCCAAGGGGGGATTATCACTTGAGGATTTATAATAATGCACAGAGTCTACTTTCTATGTCATGTTATCTGTGCTCCTTAGCTGTGTACTAGCTTGCTCATCGCCATTGTTTTGAATCAAAGGCAAGGTTGTTTCATTTCCACACAGTCCATTTACCTCCACGTTTACTTCTAAGCGATGATTTTTTGTTTCCAGTACTGCAATCTTCTGCAGGAGGCTGTGGTAGTTATCTGTGGAGAGGGAAGGCATCTTGTTGCTAGTTAGCCTAGCGGTTAGCACCTTTCCAGGCTATTGAGGCTGCTCGGTGCCCAGACGCTGTAATCAGGCTTCAGCTGTGTCTAGGCCTCAGACACAGAGCGCTGAGGATAAGGTAACTATAAAATGTTGCTGTTTCTGTTAAGAACACTTTAGTCCTAATGATCTATAAGTGTCCAGAAGCTATCGCAGGTAAGCTCATACAGAAAAAAGGGAAAAAAATCAGCATAAAAATCAATAAAAGAAGCAAAGCATTTAAAGAGCAAAGAGATGAAGCGTCCACACTCACAAAAGGGGGAGGAGTTGCCAGCCTTGTTCCTGGGAGATAAAGTGAATTTTGTAATCTGTCTAATAGGACATTACAATTTTCACTGTAGAAAAACTACTCAAGTTGTTATTTGTTTCTGATTGGTTCATTGGTTTACTTTTCCCCCCCAAATGAGTGAGACACTGAAATGCTAAGAAACTCCTGCTTACTTATACTGGATTAAGAAAAAAGCCACATTAAAACGATAACACTCAGTAACAAAGCTTTGACACTGCGAGCACAAAGAAATGTTTCTGAAGCAGCACAAATGTGTAACACTTAAACTGAGAAATCCACTTTCATTTACCAAAAAACACACCAACATCACTACATTTCACACATTTATAGACATCCACACATTTAACTGATCTTTATTAATAAGAAATAAGTCATTTGCATCAGTGCCCAAATAATTTGTCACTTTGTACTCTTTAAATTTCACTGTTACATGGTCACTACATAGAGAGCTGCTAATGATTCAGATCAGAATACATTTTCTCAAATGTTTGTTATTAGTTAATTTATTCCCTATTTCTTTTCAGACCTTCACCAGCAGAGTGTCCATGATGAGGAGATGGTCACCAGAGAGAAGCAGGTCTGTAATAAAGAAAGGAACTCCAGTCTGGACCAGGAGGACCCAGAGCCTCCACAGATTAAAGAGGAACAGGAGGAAGTGTGCAGCAGTCAGGAGGGAGAGCAGCTTGGACTGAAGCAGGAGACTGATACTTTCATAGAGACTCCGACTTATGGGGAAAGTGACTACAGTGAACCAGAACCAAACAGTGAGCAGTTCATTTCTCACATCTCTCCTGAAGCAGAGAGCCGAGATCATGACGAAAGCCAGCGTGTGGACTCAGGATCAGCTAGAAATGCAGAGCTGAAAAAGAATAGATATGACAGAAAGAGAAGTCACAGTCAGAGAGTAAACAACACTTCTGTGTCAGAGAGTCAGAGTAAACCTCAGAACAGGCATAAGCATCTGATATGTGACATATGTGGAAAGCTTTGTCAAAAGAAATCCAAATTGATTAACCATCGGAGAAGTCACACAGGTGAGAGACCGTATTCCTGTAACACCTGTGGGAAAAGATTCTTACAGAAATCACATTTGAGTAATCATGTAAAAATTCACTCAGATGAGAAGCCACATCTTTGCAGGACCTGTGGAAAAAGATTCAAACTAAACTCTGTATTGCAACGTCATGTAAGAATTCACACAGGTGAGAAACCGTATTCCTGTAGCAGCTGTGGGAAAAGATATAGGCGGCTTGACCATGTAAAGATTCACATGAAAATTCATGCTGTTTAAAGTGTCTTCCTCAGAAAATGTGTTGTGATTCGTCATACTTCTTTTTGACAGATGGAGGTTCTGCTGGGTTTTTTTTGTTTTGTTTTTGTTTTTTTGTTATGCACTGAAACTGAAAACTCAGAATTGCTGATGTCAAAATTAATCAGCTCTTGAATATGCTTCCCAGAATAGGGCAGTTTATTACCTCATTATTATATAGTCAGGGAAAAAAACCTTTTGAACCTCTGCTGAAATCTTTAGTCTGCCCACTAACAAAGGAATTATCAGTCTATAAATTTAATGGTAGGTTTATTTGAACAGTGATAGAACAACAACACCGAAAAATGCAAAAAAAAGTTATAGATCAATTTGCACGTTATTTAATGAAATAAATATTTGGTCCCTTTGCAAAACTTTTGAAACCTTTGCTTGGTGGCAAAACCTTTGTTTTCAATCACAGAGGTCTGATGTGTCTTGTAGTTGTCTACGAGTTTTGCACATATCTCAGTGGGGATTTTGTCTCACTCCTCGTTGCAGATCCTCTGAGTAATTAATGTTTCATGGCATCTCGAACCTTCAGCTCCTTCCACAGATTTTTCTATGGGATTAAGGTCGCTGAGCCAATCCTTTGTAGCCTTGACCATGTGTTTTGGATCACTGTCATGCTGGAATACCCACTAACGACCCATTCTCAATGCCCTGGCTGAGAGGAGGTGGTTCTCAACCAAGATTTGACAGTACATGGCCCCTTCCATCCTCTCTTCAATGCGGTGCAGTTGTCCTGTCCCGCTGGCAGAAAAACATCCCCAAAGCACAATGTTTCCACCTCAATGTTTAACATTGGGGACGGTGTTCTTGGAGTCATAGGCCATATAGTTTTAGGCCGTATGTTATAAGTATGTTGTTTTATGTTTTTATTGCCTGTTTCTATTGTAAAGGACTTTGTAGTTTTTCACCTGCGAAAGGTAATGTATAAATAAAGTTTGTTTACTTACCTTGTTTCTGATGTTGTTTTATATACTGTAAATGCAGAAATTGATGTTTTGACCCTTTTGGATAAACATGCCCCATTCCATATCATTGTTCTAGTTTACCTTTCTTCTTTTTTGTTTGGAAAACAAACATGGCCCTATAGAGAATGATACTAGGATTCACTGATCAGAATATGGTCTTCCAGTAGAAATGACTACATAGACACACTAACACTTACAAAGTCTCAAAGTATATATTTCAGTTTCAATTTTATTTCTATAGCACATTTAACATCAAATTGCTTCACACAATTGCTGTGTTGCAGGATTACAACAATAGAAGAACAAAGAAAATACAGTTATCATTACAAAATTGTTAGAGGTAAGTGGCGGGCACAAGCGTGAACTGGGTGGAAGTTAAAGTCTAATTTGTTTCGACGCACAGACATAGATCAGCAGGCTATTCCAAAGTTTAGCTGCAGCAACAGCACAATCCTCCCTAGTCTTCTGTCGGGACATTGGTTGCTGTAAGAGCGATTGATTAGAGGATCTAAGTGCTCTCTTAGGGGTATATAGGTCAAGGAGGTCAATCAAGTAGCTGGGCGCCAAGTTATTTAAAATTTTAAAAGTGTACAAAAGGATTTTAAAAACGATACGTTATTTGACGGGGAGCCATTGAAGGTTGGCTAAGACAGGTGTAATATGATAATGTCTTCTGGTGCCGCTTAACAGATGTGCTGCGGCATTCTGGACTAGTTGCAGGCGTAGGATGAGGGAAAGTTGGAGGCCTAGATGAAGACAATGTTCAGATTTTCACTGGGAGTGAGCGAGTACATCAGAGAGAGAGAGAGAGTGAGTAACGTCTTAAATGATTAGACTAATTTCCAAAGAATCAGTGATACCTCATTTTGAAAATAAAGCCTCATCCCTTCATCATTGTGCCAAAGTTCAGAAGTTTTTACTGCACAGTTGTTGAGGACGAAAGAAGAGGAGGAGGACAAAAAGTAGAAATGTGACAAAGAAGCTGACTTTGCTGCTCGGCCTGTTAAGTATAGAAGGATACGGGATACTACTGCATCACGGTATGGTACGGCAGCTGCACCAAAGCAGATAGAGTGAGGCTTCAGAGTGTGGTCAAGACAGCACAAAAGATCATCGGCTGCCCTCTCCCGTCCCTGATGGACATCTATTCCTCCCGCTGCCTCACCAGAGCAGCAAACATTAGCAAGGACAGCTTCAACATGTTCAGCCTGCTTCCCTCAGGGAAGCGCTACAGGTGCATCA
>NW_005187869.1:0-12216 GCF_000239375.1 Pundamilia nyererei
CACACACACACACACACACACACACACACACACACACACACACAAACAGTGCATGAATATTTCCAGTTTTTCCAGGATGTCTGTACAGCACACAGAACAATGGGAAAGTTCACCGAAGTCAATAAAGAGCAGAGGAAACCTGCAGGTTAACTGTGAACTGAGGATCTGTAATTCAGATGTGTCACCTTTTTTTGGCCTGGATGAGCAGCCAAAGTGTCCTCCTCACTATGAGCCAAAGTGTCCTCCTCACTATGAGCCAAGACACCAATCAAATTAAATGAAGTCACGTATTATATTTATATAAAAAATGAAATTACTTTTGAGTAAATATCTCAGCAGCTGTGAGTTAGCCATCATTCACACAACACTGATTGCTTTATCAGGGCTGTAGCAGATTAGCACTCTGTGGTAACGCTGCGCTCTCCAACCTGAATCCTGCACTGGATCTAACTGGTTTTTGAGAGTTTGGAGGGCGGAGCCTAAAGGGAGCAGGCTCCTAATGTGATTGGTCACTTTGATGGACAGTTCAGATTACTGCAGTAAACCAAGTTACACCCTTGTAACAGTGCTGTCAATGATTCAGTTACAGTCAGCTGACTTACCAACATCTCACCGGCACTCTGAGGGATTAAGCCATTGGATACAGGCTAAACACTGAGACACATTTCTATATAAAGAGTAGAAATGTGATATACAAGAACCAGTCCATTTACAGTCTGGCAAATGTGCCATTACTGCAGAGTCTGCACCAATCCATGGCACGCTCCATCTTCCTACAAAGACTCCAGAACCACAGGATACTTGAAGCTCCTTACTTTGGGCAGCACTGAACAGTTTGACACGTATGGCCTAGAATTAGAGACAAGCACAGGTGGAATCCAACACCATCCCAAGGATGTGGACACAGCTGTCACCATTTAAGGACCTGATGGCACTTAACAATAGACGCAGAGTTCAGCTGTGCACCCTACATGTGCCCACAATTCCATATTCAAACCTTAAAAGGAGCATCTTAGGTGAACTTTCAAAGGTCATGTCACCATGTTGGATGGTGAGTGGTTGAAAGAAGCTGCAGCAGACGACAGCACCAATCAGCTTCATCTGTTAGACGAGGTTCCTTCTGCGTCAAAGACATTTTCTAATTATTCAGCACAAACAAGTTTGGAGCCTTCGGTGCTTTCAAACTCTGTTTCCATCCTTGGGTTGTGAACAGTGTGTCATTGTGTGACCTAGCCCTCTTCTACAAGGCCAGGAAAACAACTATTCATGAAGTTAGATGGGTGTCTTCATTCTCAACATCTAAATGTGATCATAGATGATCCGTGTTAGCTTGTTGCTGCTGTAATATTGCCAAACGGAATAAACGCTGTGTCAAACATGTAATGGACAATCTTGGTAGATTTAAAATGTTCTGGCAATCCCGCCCTGCTGGCAGCACCGTCCCTCCACAGAAGTCTACCAGATAAGAGTTACCTTCTACTATTGCTCCCTAACACGAGTTCAGATTAAACAAAGGCATCTTATTTGCCTTTTTTCCCCACATTGTTATGATATCATAGTTTTGCAGTGTGGTAGGTCAGTTGCAGTGTTGATCCTGGATCTACACTAGTATAATGCAGGAACTACATCAACGTGGGTGCCTCAGATACACCGTTAACTGAACGTGCATGTGTCTGGTTTATTAACTTTTAGAGTTAGGGTTTGGTTCAGTTTTCATACAGGGTTTAGGTAGCACTTCTTTGGAACAGCTCGTTTTGTTGGTTATTCTGGCCATGGTTTACCCCGGAGTTTAAGCTGGTGGAGCAATAAAGTTCACCTTAACTTTGAATTGGCTACTGGGTTTGTGGCTTTGGGGGCCGGGGCGGGGACACCCGTGTTTGAGCTTTATGTTGCGCTACGGACCTAACAAAGGACACCTTTACCATGTTATTAAAAAACTATGATTTATTAGAATGATCATTAATACAATTTAATCAAAGTGATAGAAAACGTGATGTAACTTGATTCTGTTGCAGTTTTCAACAAAGGCTCAGTCCCCAAAATTATGTGGGCTAGCTCCTTTACTCAACAAGTTATGAGGTCTCAAAATGCCAGAAAAAGAAGAGAGTAACTTTATCCTAACCCTGTAACTTACAGTAACTATAGTACTTCATATTTAAAATGTAGCACATTTAATGAAGCAAAGCTACTGTACTTCAGGTGGGAGGCACTCACTGAACCTATTTCACATGGAGAGATGAGCCAATAGGACATGAAGCTGTTCTTAGTCTTGAACACAAGAACGCTGAGTATCTTACCTGAGAGGTAGCGAGCAGGTGTACCGCACTTGGACTTGGAGTCTGACTTGGTTCACATTTGAGGCCTAGAGAGGTGAGGATTTCTGTCAAGACTTCATACCGCGAGGCATTGTTGACCTTCAGTTCATCAAAAGCATCCAATGGCAAATTCTGAGAGTTGGGAGCAGTTTCAAAGTGGACCTGCAGATATACATGTTTAAGTAAAAACATCAGAAGATGCAGGAAACATTGATGTGGCAGCAAAAATGAGTATTATTTATTTTATACTGCAAATATTTGCACCTAATAAATCTGCTTGTAATCTAGACATCATATGACACCGGGCTTCATTTACTAGCCCAACAGTTAGCAGTACCACATACCCACTGTCAGCACCCGGATTCATTCAGAATGCATAAATAATGATAATAATAATTATGATAATATTTCTAGACCCGACTGCAAAACGAGGACAGAACAGTTCCTGGATTATAGAAGTTTCAGGCTGCTGTGGCAGTTAATTTACTGCTAGCTACACCATTAATAAAGGAATCGTGTGCTATAGGGAGACTGCTAGATCAGCTGATCTTCTCTTAGATCTGCTGCTATAGGCTCAGACTGCTGGAAACATCCCATGATGCAATTATCCTTCACCTGAAGGCATTTTTGCCTCTATTGGACAGTGCAGCACTGAAGATGGAAAATCAGGAGAAAGAGCAAACATCAGAGTTGAATCCAGGCTGCTGCACTCCTGGTGGGGAGTACCCACTGAGCCACCCACACTCATGTCAGTCACTGAGACCTCACACATCTGAACCTCTTTCTTCCCGTTAAGAGATTTTCCAACTGCTGCCAAGTCCTTGGACGTGGGATCGCCTGAATGTTGGGCTTTTCTCTCTAACATCACATGGGCTTTATGTGTGAGGCAACTGTTGCTTTGATCTGACACTACAGAAATACAACAGCATGCAGGTTCACTGTCCCACATGTGTTAGCACTACTGCGGGCCTCAATAAAAGCATGCTATTCATTGTCCCCGAGGACAATGAATAGCATGCTTTACATGGGTTTACCTGACAAAGGACAGCTTCTCCACTGTCCCCTCCGTGGGTCAGTCGTACAATAACCATATCCTTCTTATGGGGGACATCCCCTTTCAGCTCCCCCCACAGTTCAACTTCTCCTCCCCCCCGAGGATCCCTGATGTAGACTTTCCCACTCGCCAGTATACTCAGATTCAGCTCTGTGCTGTCTTCTTTGGTGAAATTCAGCTTGTTGACCTGCATGCACTGGCTCTGCCTGACTTCCAGGTAGAGTCCTGCAGGGCACAGAGAAGAGGCTAGCCCGAGGACTTTGCCCCCCTGGCTCAGGTAGGTGAGAAAGCGGGTCTGAAGCTGGGGACTTAGGGTTTCCTCTTCTGCCAGTACCAGGAGTCTTGTGTTTTCCAGCCAGGGATCATTCAGTGCCTGCTCTGGCTGGAGCGGATAGATGATGTTACTTTCCGTGTTTATACATTCTGATAAAAGCTGGCGAACTGTCTGAAAACGTTCCTGACAGCCCCCCGTGTAGACGAGAACATTTGGGAGTTTGCCACCGCTTTGACCAAAAAACCCTCGGGAATCATTTTCAAGTTCATCGAGACACTCGTTTCCAACAGAGTTATCATCCGGTAGGTCTGGAATATTCTCAGCGGAGGCATATTTGACAGAGAGTATAGTACTGTTCTCCAGTTCCAGACATTCATGGCAGCTGGACAGATGCAGGTGGTGTCCGTGGCCCTCCATGTGGTGATGATTCCCCAGGGAGTGTTCCTCCAAGTCACCGAGAGATTCCAAATCCTGGGAGCTGCGGAGCGGCTCTGACCCTCGCCGGTCCTCTAACCTCCTCTTTACCTCTGGGATGAGAAGGAAGCTGCCTTTACGGCACTGCAGATGATGGTGGCGAGCTATGGGCTCTCCAGTGCTACAGGGAAGCAGTGACGACTGTGCCCGTGGGCTCTGTGGACACTGCTGGTCCAGCAGTGCACTCAGAGTGGATTCTTGCAGGAGGACAGCTGTGGAAATACAACCACACCACAAAAACATCAGAACCATCTACTGATCTATCTTTGTATTCAAACTTCAAACAACTGTTTCTGTCAACCACTAAACTACTGAACAGTAAAACAGTAACAATGTAAGCTCTTTGGTACAGTTCTGGTATCCAGCAGCTTCGGAGAACAAACAGCTCAGAGCCGCTGAAACCTTTCATTCAGCTGTGCTACACCACAGAGGTATAAAGCAGGGGTGGGGAAGTCCAGGCCTCGAGGGCCAGTGTCCTGCAGGTTTTAGATGTGTCCTTGATCCAACACAGCTGATTTAAATGGCTTCAAGTTCTCCAGAGGCTGGTAATGAACTAATCATGTGGTTCAGGTGTGATGACCCAGGGTGAGATCTAAAACCTGCAGGACACCGGCCCTCGAGGCCTGCAGTTGGACATCCCTGGTATAAAAGCTTAACCCTATACACAAATACAGCAGGGAAAAGAAGCACTGAATAAATAAATGAATAAATAAATACACACACACACACACACACACACACACAAGCATTAATAACAATGTGCAATACACATACGCTTATTCTTCTTATTTTTATTACATAAGTTTCTGTGTTGTGTCGTTTTGTGTTGTTCGTAGTGCCGACGTGGGACAATTTTCCGATTTCATTTCACTATCGTACTATGGATGACTGTGCAAAGACAAAGAATTATCTTATCTTTCTATGTAACAATCACACACATTCATTCTTCGATAGAAGCATCAGAGAGCAACCTGGCAACTTTCCGAAGGATATTTGGCATGCAGGCATGTTTGACAACCAGGGATCGAACCAGCAACCTTCCAATTAGTATATGACCTGCTCTACCTCTGAAGCTACAGCTCATATCATGATGGGGTAAGAAGCTCGGTGGCTGTAGAGTTCCACATGTCGGGCAGGTACAGGTCACAACTTCCTCACAGACGACAGAAAATATGTTTGTGACATTATTTAAACCTGAGCTCCTGAAAACAGTCAAAAAATGTCTGTAACTCTTCAATGGGTCATGAGACAGTTTAAGTTTAAACTGTGCACTAAAGTGTGCAGCTCTATACCTGTAAGCTCAACGTTGTATATGAGGTTTTGTGAGTGAAAGCACTTTCCTGCTGCTGCTGGATGCAAGGCTGAGTTTAAAAAGCTACTTCAGACACTACAGGGTGAGAACATGCTTCTACCTTTTTATCTTGGAAACGTAAACTAACAATAAGAAAGTTTATTCTCCTTCTGAACGTCATCACTGCTGTACTACATGAACACAACCTCGGGGAAGTATATTAGGGCGTTTGGTAGAGGGGTGGAGCAAAACCCGACCAACAGAATTTCAGTACGATCCTCATCGCTTTCTCTACGGTGACAAGATGAAGGTGTTGGCACAGGAAATTGCTGTTTTCTTTGGGCTTTATTAATCACGCTGATCAACATAATACTCGATGCAAACGAGACATGAGTAAGGAACTGTGAGGTGTGATACCATGTAACAAAAACATCGTAGAAAATCTACTTGAAGACAACATACGGACTATCTTTGAGGGCGTAAGTCCATTGTCCAGCTGGAGGCGATCTTCTATGAAAGCTATCCCGAGCTGGCTGTAGCTCTCCACGCTGGCTTGAGCGACTGCCCTGAACGGCTGGCCAGGGCAACACGCCACAGGGAGACAGCAGTCGGACAACTTCAGCACCTGCACAACACACAGTGACACGTGTTAGAGTTCAGCATGCCCCGCCTACTCCATCATCACCTGGTGTAAGGAGGGATTAGTACAGAAACTATAAGCCTGTAATGATGGTCACGTGTCTATTTTCACCTCACTTCATAAAAGCTAACCTAATAACAACCACAGCATCATCCGAACAGCATCAATGGCTCCATCAGCACAAACCAGAAGAACATGTACCTTATCCCATATTTGTTAAATGCATATTTTTCTGTGTGCTACATTTAACATTGCTAAAATACTAAATATGAAAACCATCATAACCACCAAAACCATTATTATCCACATTCTGCCTTTTGTGCCGGTTCATTCAGTGTAGTGTTTTAAAGAGGCACAAAGGCTCCAACAAGGAAACAACGGCCTCATTTACACTGATGTCACGTCAGCACCTGCCAGCTGCATGCTAGCTACAGACGCTTGTGTTACAAACACACTTAAGTACAAAGACCTGGTGAAGTACTCTGATTTGTGACGGCAACATTACAACAATGGGATTGTCCCATTAGCATGGTGGGTAGCTAATGTGGCTAACGTTACGTATGGCCGATGCTCCCTTCTCTTCATAGTTCTGTATTAAAGCACAGCCAACTGTACATTCAGCCGTTTTTCTTTCTGTTGGAACAAGCATCAGCTCATTAGGACAAAAGTGACAACCAGCCAAAGCCATTTAAAAGAAAATTATTATCACTTTAGAACCACATCACTGACAAAAATCAGCATTCACATAAGCTTAAGCCCTCAGCTACGATTAAGGGAACTTTCTGAATGTGACAAAGTGAAGTACAGTGGCTGCAAAAGTATTGGGCCCCTTGAACTTTCCCACATTTTGTCACATTACAGCCACAAACATGAATCAGTTTTATTGGAATTCCACATGAAAGACCAACACAAAGTGGTGCACACGTGAGAAGTGGAACGAAAATCATACATGATTCCAAACATTCTTTACAAATAAATAACTGCAAAGTGGGGTGTGTGTAATTATTCAGCCCCTGAGTCAATACTTTGTAGAACCAGCTTTTGCTGCAGTTCCAGCTGCCAGTCTTTTAGGGTCTGTCTCTACCAGCTTTGCACATCTACAGACTGAATCTTTGCTCATTCTTCTTTGAAACAGCTCCAGCTCAGTCAGATTAGATGGGCAGCGTTAGTGAACAGCAGTTTTCAGATCTTGCCACAGATTCTGGATTGGATTTAGATCTGGACTTTGACTGGGCCAGTCTAACACATGGATATGTTTTGTTTTAAACCATCCCATTGTTGCCCTGGCTTTATGTTCAGGGTCGTTGTCCTGCTGGAAGGTGAAGCTCCGCCCCAGTCTCAAGTCTTTTGCAGACTCCAACAGGTTTTCTTCCAAGATTGCCCTGTATTTGGCTCCATCCATCTTCCCATCAACTCTGACCAGCTTCCCTGTCCCTGCTGAAGAGAAGCCCCCCCCAGAGCATGATGCTGCCACCACCATATCTGACAGTGGGGATGGTGTGTTCAGAGTGATGTGCAGTGTTAGTTTTCCTCCACACATAGCATGATAACAACGAGACGGCCTACCTGAAGGAGATTAGGAATCTGGAGAACTGGTGCCAGAGGAACAACCTCCTTCTAAACGTCAGTAAGACAAAGGAGCTGATAGTGGACTTCAGCACTAAGCAGGAGAGGAACTACCAGACCCCTGTCATCAACGAGTGCCCAGTGGAGAGAGTGGACAGCTTCAAATACCTCGGAGTTCACATCACGCAGGACCTGTCATGGTCCTGTCACATCAACACCGTGGTGAAAAAGGCCCGTCAGCGTCTCTACCACCTCAGACGCTTGAGAGACTTCCAACTGCCCTCCAAGGTGCTCAGGAACTTTTACTCGTGCACCATAGAGAGCATCCTGACGGGAAACATCTTAACCTGGTTCGGGAACAGCACCATGCAGGACAGACGAGCTCTACAGAGGGTTGTGCGGTCAGCTGAGCGCACCATCCGCTCCGAGCTCCCTGACCTGCACTCAATCTACAGCAGGCGGTGCTGGACCAAGGCCAGGAAGATGGTGAAGGACCTCAGCCATCCCAACAACAGACTGTTCTCTCTGCTGAGGTCAGGAAAGCGATTCCGCTCCCTGAAGACCAACACAGAGAGACTGAGGAGGAGCTTCTTCCCGCAGGCGATACGGTCTCTCAATCACACCACCACACAGTACTGACCCACACATATAGTTCTTACACACACACTGGACATTGTTTCACTTCATTACTTAAATCACGCTGCTGTTATTGTGTATATATTTATTTAGATTTCTTCATACATTCTTATATAGTTCTATATTGTGTATTTTGTTGTACAGTTATTTTATTTTCAACTTTAATTTATATATTTTATCTTATTCTCCCAGTTAAATTTACCCTTCATTCTAATTTGTGTTGTACAGTTATTTCATTTTTAACCTTAATTTATATTTTATTCCTTCCTAGTTAAATTTGCCCTTTTTAATTTCTCATATTTATTTCCTATCTTATTCATAGTCTTTTCCTTTTTTGTTTTCTTTAGGTCACGAGCAGTTGTCCAAGCATTTCACTACATATCGTACTGTGTATGACTGTGTACGTGACAAATAAAATTTGAATTTTTTGCATTTTGCCCAAAAAGTTCCATTTTGGTCTCATCTGACCAGAGCAGCTTCTTCCACATGTTTGCTGTGTCCCCCACATGGCTTGTGGCAAACTGCAAACGGGACTTCTTATGGTTTTCTGTTAACAATGGCTTTCTTCTTGCCACTCTTCCATAAAGGCCAACTTTGTGCAGTGCACGACTTATAGTTGTCCTGTGGACAGATTCCCCACCTGAGCTGTAGATCTCTGCAGCTCGTCCAGAGTCGCCATGGGCCTCTTGGCTACATTTATGATCCTGAACGCTTTAGGTAGACGGCCTTGTCTAAATCCAATCGAGAATCTGTGGCAAGATCTGAAAACTGCTGTTCACAAACGCTGTTCACGTGTGCACCACTTTGTGTTGGTCTTTCACGTGGAATTCCAATAAAATTGATTCATGTTTGTGGCTGTAATGTGACAAAATGTGGGAAAGTTCAAGGGGGCCCAATACTTTTGCAACCCACTGTAGGTTTATTTATTTGGACACTAAACGTTACGGTTACTCTCTTGGTGAGCAATGGTGAGGACAAACATGGCGTTTAAATTATGAGTTTCTTTGAAAGAAATGGGGCATTTTTGTTGTTGTTTGAATCTTGCCTGTAAATTAGCATGACATGGGACCTTTTAACTTTTATTGAAAAGTTAAAAGGTGTAGTAACTGATGAACGTCTCCAGTAGAGGGCACTATTGGGCTTCTTTTCCTGGAGCAACTCTCCTGTTATTAGTTTCATTATTACAGCGTCCAATCAGTCAGGGGCAGAGGATGACTACTTTGATGAATAGTTTTGTTTTACACTGCAGAAAAGCTGTGATCAAGAGAAACTACTGAATAAATGAGCAGATACCTCCACCTTTTTTTCCTGAGCTTACCAAACAAAATCCAAATTTTATTAATTTCATTATTTTAAAATTTTGACATTTGTCTTTAACCCTCATGCTCGGGTCCTCTACCAGAGGCTGGGAGCTCGAGGTTCCTGTGCAGTATCTTTGCTGTTCCCAGGACTGTGCTCTTCTTAGACATCTGTCCTGAGCTGTGCTGGAGCCAGTCACCCAGTCAGCATTTCATTTATATTTATATACATACAAGCTTGTTGCTTCATAATGAGAACAGAAGTTAAGAAAGCACATTGCTTACTTTCTTTTTAGACGGCCGATGAGAAGGAGAGCCCACTTTATGTTCTGTAGCTTCTATGATGAAAAAAATATTGTCTATTCGTGGAGCACAAACGGTAGAGGACCGCAGGAGAACAGTCCACTGGCTGAGGTCCTCACATACCTGGAAAAGTACAGACAGAACAGACGACAAGTTCAAACACTACAAAGTGTTACACATAAAGTAGTTAGTAACAATAGTCGCATGTTTTCTCGGTGTCCCATTATCAAGTATGGTATCAGCGTGGTGTACAATGTGACCGATATGAAAGTGTTGGGCTAAGATGTTATTTCGTTGTGGGAGTGGCCTCAGCATGACCAGCTGTTAAAGCTCCGATGCAAAGACGAGTCCCTCATACTGTAACAGCTGACCTGATCCTCTGTATTCACTCTTCCCATGCTTGTGCAAGACACGAGTGGTAGTTACAATCACCTCGCTCTGTTTTCATACAAGGGTGCATTCTGATCCTAACACTGCTCAGCATTTCACCATGCTCCATTTACTTATTCTGCTACATTACTCAGGCTCGCAGGCCAGACCTGAGGTGCTCGACTGTGGATCACACCAGCAATGCACTATGCAGCAACGTCTGTGCAACATCCTACCTAATGATCCAGGGATCTGTCTGATAATGGAACCAGTGGCCTGGAGAGTGGGAACTCATGAAAGGGCCCAGAGGGTACTATTAGTGGGTTCATCAACAAAGCTGAGGCAGACTGACCTTTACTAATACACAGTGACTTACAAAAGTATTGGGCCCCCTTGAACTTTCCCACATTTTGTCACATTACAGCCACAAACATGAATCAGTTTTATTGTAATTCCACGTGAAGACCAACACAAAGTGGTGCACACGTGAGAAGTGGAACGGAAATCATACATGATTCCAAACATTTTTTACAAATAAATAACTGCAAAGCGCCGTCCAGCCCCACGCACAGGGCGATCTGCGGTAGCTCGTTAACTGAGATTCGCCGCGTTATGGCGTTAACGTCATTTCAGATTTACGCTGACAGCACTAGTGGGAACACAACGAATATGACTGCACATTTACTCCGACATCATCCTAGTGCAAAGACAAGTGGAAGCAGACAAAAACAACAAGCATGCATGCTACAAACTTTACCAGAGTCATTTAGACAGCCGTTAGCACAGGATTCTCCTTATGGGGACCTGATATGTTTAATATGCTGCTGAGAATATAGCCCAGAAGAAGCGGATAGTATAGCTTTTATTTTGGAAAGAGCCATTTCTCTGTAATAAACTCTCTTTTCCAAAGATGAGTGATTTCTCCATCAGATAGATCCTGTAATTTGAGACAGATGTAAAAAAAATATACGAGTACTGGCTAAATATGAGGAAAAATGCAGCACTCCTACAAAGTCTCATATTCCAGCACACATTCACAAAAAGACAAACATTCAAACTGCAAATGATACGGAGTGAATTAGTTTAATGTTGTTTATGCATGTTGAACACTTCTAACATTAAATTTTAGGTCATGATGATTTGAAGAGCTGAAACCGGAGTGACACAAGTGTTCAAAATAATTAGTTTCTGATTTATAATTAGATTGTTAGCTTTTTTATCTAAAGCCAGCATGCAGGCTTAAGGAAAACAGCAAACACCAAATGAGCTACGTCTCAGTCTACAAATGTTACCGCCCACAAACAAAGAAAACTACTGAACCAGTCTTGCTGTCAGAATAAACTGGAATATAGCCAAGCCAACTCCCGTGAATGATTCGCTTACTGCACTTTTCCAGCTGACAGCTGGTGTGTCTGATGTACTGGCCACCTGGTCTCAGTCAGCAGTGCCCTGCACTCTCAGTGTGAGCTGACAGAAAGGTGACTGTGGGTAGCACCCAGTAAACATTGCTTTGAACTTCAGGCAGCGGTACACCACATCTGCATGCTGCCATGTGACTGGCGGATTGGAGATTTGTGTGACTGGAGCACAGGCTCTTTAACAGCTGTACCTATTAAAGTGCCTGTGACTGTATGCCGTATGTATTTGAAAATGTGTCTCGATTTCAGTGTTCTTGAACTTGTTTGTGGTTTTCTGTAATGTGTTTGCCTTTATTCTGACAGATGCTGCTGTTACCCAGTCACACAGCTGCATAACTGCCTGTAAAGTCTGTCATTCTGGCACTACCCTGGAAGTTCAAATCCTAGCAACCAAGCCAATGAAAAAGTATGATGTAGCACTACACCAGGGTCTGGCCATAGACTCAGAGCAGCATAAGCACATTGTATAGAGCACAGCTCACAGACACCAGTGAGACACTACAGTGGGACACCAGTGAGACACTACAGTGGGACACCAGTGAGACACTACAGTGGGACACCAGTGAGACACTACAGTG
>NW_005187869.1:12236-22073 GCF_000239375.1 Pundamilia nyererei
GACACCAGTGAGACACTACAGTGGGACACCAGTGAGACACTACAGTGGGACACCAGTGAGACACTACAGTGGGACACCAGTGAGACACTACAGTGAGACACCAGTGAGACACTACAGTGAGACACTACAGTGGGACACCAGTGAGACACCACAGTGGGACACCACAGTGGGACACTACAGTGGGACACCACAGTGGGACACTACAGTGGGACACTACAGTGGGACACCACAGTGGGACACTACAGTGGGACACCACAGTGGGACACTACAGTGGGACACCACAGTGGGACACCACAGTGGGACACCACAGTGGGACACCACAGTGGGACACTACAGTGGGACACCAGTGAGACACTACAGTGGGACACCACAGTGGGACACCAATAAGACTACAGTGAGACACCAGTGAGACACCTTTGAAATTACAGTGACACTACAGTGGGACACTATGGTGAGACACCAGTGAGACAACAATGGAACTACAGTGACAGTACAGTGAGACACCAGTGGCACAATGAATTTTGTGTTGCTGCTGCGCGCGCGCGCGCGCACACGCACGCACGCACGCACACACACACACACACACACACACACACTGTATCACCGAGTGAACGCCAGCCTAACTCGCAGCTTTCCATCCGTTTAGCTGCGGTACAGCTTCAGAAAGGTGCTCAGCGTGCTGTTCAGCTCAGCGTGCTGTTCAGCTCAGGCTCCGTGGGGACCTGCGCGTGAGCCCACCGCTCACGAGCACACACACAGCTGTCAAACTGATTAGTAAGATTGTAACGCGTTCAGGAAGTACTCGCTCTCCACGGTATGACGTAAGCGTGTGTCCGGTGACCAACCTGAGGCTCGCTTACATACACGGCCTTATCTCCCTGCTGAAGAAACACGTTGTCCTCGAGCTGAAGCGAGCCTGAACGCGCGCGCGCGGCGCGGCGCGAGCACAGGCTGAAGCTGAAGCTGCTGCTGTTCAGACCGCTCCGGATCAGCGCAGAGTAGCACCTATGAAAGCGCACCCACATGTAGACGTAGCACAGCGTTATGAGCATGTTAGGCTGCGCACCGAGCGCCCATGGTAGCTCCTCAACTGAAACCAACTCGGAAGCATTACTGCGTCCACAGCCGAGAAGCTAACGCTACAACTCTTCTTCTTTGGTTTTAGTGGTAGGTAGCGACAAGCGGCGGGGCGCATTACCGCCATCTATGCGAAAACCATCTCGGTTTCTTCTTCGAGGGATGACTGCCCTAATCCAGGTGATCTAATGGAGCATTGTTTACATCCAGTTTGAACGTCTCGGTGTCGCGTTTGTTTGCAGTCCTTTAATAAAGTCAGTCATTCACAGTGAGTGTTCGTGTTCTTCATACTCTCCTGCCAGCGTTTACGCAAACGACTGTCCTGTCCATGTCATGCTTCATCGTTCTAACAAGCTACCAGCGGCTCTGCTGAAGCTGTCGTGGTCCATCAGCTGCTGCAAGGAGGACGTGATGAAGCCGACCGATGATCAGTGTGCGCGCGGTCTGCGTCAATATGATGAACACAACATATGATGGTTCAGTCACCATTTTTGATGCAGACTTGTGTCGGTGGAGCTGAATGACTGTCCACAGGGCTGTGATGTGCAGCAGCAGTTTGTGCCTGCTGTTTCCAATAAAACTCGTCTGTGTCAGATTCTCCCATTTCCACTCGCACTGCAAAAGCTGGTGATGTCTGAATACTTAAACTTGTGATCTCTACACAGAAGAGTGAGAGAAGGAAGGAAGCTGAAGTTAAAAGATTGTAGTTATATGAAGAAAGTTAGAATATAAAGTATTTATTGAACCTTTGATGAAGAAAGACATTAACAACCAACAAATCAAAGCCGTTTGTCATTCATAAATCCAAGTTCATGTTAAAATGCTTTGGTTACAGTGTCACAGATTTTATATTCACATATGAACAATAGTATTTATTAAAATAAAGTTATTAACTTTATTTGTTTACACATTGTGAGTTCATTGGTGTGAAAGTGTGCCCCTCCTTCCTGATTTCCTCATTCTTTGTGTGTTTATCACACTTCAGTGTTTCAGATCATCAAACAAATGTAAATATTAGACAAAGACAACACAAGTAAACAAAATGCTGTTTCTAAATGAAGGTGTTTTTGTTTGAGGGGTAAATAATCCAAACCTACATGGTCCTTTGTGAAAAAGTGATGCCCCCTAAACATAATAACTGGTTGGCCCACCCTCAACAGCAACAACGGCAATCAAGCATTTATGATAACTGGCAATGAGTCTTTGACAGCGCTGATGAGAAACTTTGTCTCATTTTTGCAGAATTGGAGGATTTTTGAGCAGAACCGTCTTTTCATGCCACAGCATCTCAATTGGATTCAGGTCAGGACTGTAACTAAGGCACTCCAAAACCTTCATCCACTCACAGTTGGACTCACTGGTGTGTTTTGGATCATTGTCCTGCTGCAGAAGTGCGCTTCACTGTGAGGTCTTGAACAGATGCCCAGACATAAAGCAGAACAGCCCCAGACCGTCACACTACCAACACCATATTCTCCTGCTGGTATGATGTTCCTTTCCTGAAAACCAGATGTAACGGGACACACACCTTGCAAAAAGTTCACCTTTTGTCTGACCAGTCCACAGAGTATTTTCCCAAACGCCCTGGGGATCATCAAGATGTTTTCTAGGAAAACTGAAAGCCTTTATGTTCCTTTCCTCAGCACTGGTGTTCATCTTGGACCTCTGCCATGCTGGCCATTTTTGCCCAGGCTCTTTTTGTCTTATGGTGGAGTCATGAAAACTGACCTTAAGGGAAGCAAGTGAGGCCTGCAGGTCTTTGGATGTTGTCCTGGGGTCTTTTGTGACCTCGTGGATGCACTCTTGGGTTAAGTTTGGTCGGCCGGCAGCTCCTGGAAAGGTTCACTGCTGGTTCATCCACCTTTCTGGATAATGGCTCCCACTGTGGGTTGCTGGAGTCCCACAGCTTTAGAAATGGCTTTATAACCTTTCCTAGACTGAGAGGGCTCAGGTACTTTGTTTCTCATTTGTTCCTGAATTTTCTTGGATCACAGCAGGAAGTCTGACTTCAGAGGATCTTTTGGTCTATTGCACTTTGTCAGGCAGCTGTTATGTAAGTGATTTTTTGATTGAGCACAGGTGTGGTAATAATCACGCCTGGGTGTGGCTATTCGGCTTTCTAAAGATGTGATACACTGCAGGTAATGTTTTCACACAGGGCAGGTTGTAGGTTTGTGTTTTTAACCAGATGTTTAACATGTGTTTACATTCAAACTACTTTTCATCACACCAGTGTGAAAAAAGGCCAACAACGAATTGATGTCAAAGTAATAAATGATCAATGCACCGATTTATTATCAAACTATACACACATGTTCCAGTGAGATATCCCTACAATTAAAATCAGTCAGTTATTGGAGTATTGTCTTTAGTCATTCTAAAATGATGTGCTTGTTTTCCAACCAGCAGACCAAAGTTAACGTGGTATTGATTAGTTAGCCAAAACAGTTCAACCATGAAGAAGTGTTTCTAAAAAGGAAACGAAGAAGGCTCAGGTGAGTCGCAGGTGAGATCGTACTGTAGCAGACAATAAGGAACAAAACAGACCTGTGACGTAAACATTAAATGATCTAGCTGATCAGGCTGCAGGACAGATGCTCTCCTCTCTAATGTACCATCACAGAATAACCATGGTTACAAGGGGACTCTGAAACTCACGATCGGTGTCATATCGATGCAAAAGTAGTAAAACATAGTAAAAGAAATATGCTGTGTGCATGACTGCTGTCACTGAGTTTTTAAAACAAAGTGAATAAATACTTCTGGAGGAAATCATGTGAATAATGAAAAAACACAAATCCTTTATTATCCTGTTTTGTGTCTTTTTCCAGTTTCTCCAAAAGTTGATTCTGTTCATCTGGACGTAGCGTTTTGTGGGAGAAATGTTTCATCATCATCAGGTGACGTCTTCAGTCTCAGCTGACTGCAGGTTTCAATCTTATAAACAGGACATTTGCATAATGACTGAAACCAGCCCACTGAAGGAACAATGGGCTGGGAGGTCAGTTTATAATCATCAATATGTAAAGTCTCATGACCATGGATCAACAACCACTGATCAAAGTCCATGAGTCCCATTCACAGAGAGTTGGTGAATGGCTGCAATCACAGCATGTAAGATGGTGACAGATGTACCCTTAGGCCCCTCCTCCATTCAGAGATGGTCTTTCCCTTTTCACGTAAATGGCCTTCTTGACTCCGCCCTCAAACCAGCGTTCCTCCCTGTCCAGGATGTTACATCCTCATCATTGAAACAGTGTCCACTGGCCTGTAGGTGTAAATAGGCTGCAGAGTCCTGGCCTGACGAGGTGGCTCTTCTGTGTTGTGCCGTCCTCTTAGCCAGAGGTTGTTTGGTTTCCCCGATGTATAAATCCTGGCACTCCTCCTGCACTTAACAGCGTACACTATGTTACTCTGTTTATGTCGGGGACCCGATCCTTGGGGTGGACCAGTTTTTGGCGCAGCGTGTTTTGGGGTTTAAAAGCCACAGAGACCCGGTGTTTAGAAAAAATGCGTCTCAGCTGCTCCGATACTCCTGACACGTACGGGATCACTACAGGTGGGCAGCGGTTGTCCTTCTCTCCTGGATCAGCTGGAGCTTTCTTTAGGAGCCTTCCCAGCTTTGACAAAAGTCCAGCTGGGATAACCACATTTACTCAGGGCCTTCTTGATGTTCTTCTGCCTCCCTGGCCGCTGTGTCAGGTTTACGGTACACATCAGCTTTTAGATGTCCCCCATTACTGATGGAGAATTTGCATAATTAAGATTAAGGAACTGACCTCCCAGCCCATTGTTCCTTCAGTGGGCTGGTTTCAGTCATTATGCAAATGTACTGTTTATAAGATTGAAACCTGCAGTCAGCTGAAACTGAAGAAGTCACCTGAATGAGTGATGAAACATTTTTCCCACAAAACGCTACGCCCAGATGAACAGAATCAACTTTTGGAGATTTACTTACCTGGATGATTGAGCATGCGTCATGACGTTTTTCCAGTTTCCATTTTCTTTTACGTATCTGTTCAAAGATAGAAGTATAGTGCTGTCATAGCAGCAAATATACAACAAACATCAAGCACTTGTATAAAATGGGAGTAGAAACAGAGATATGATATATACTTATAGAGATATAGCTATAAATATACATACAAAAGAACAAGTATAAGTGCCAATATATGTTGTGGTGTACAAAGTGACAGGGTGCACTGAGGTGTGATTAATCTTGTTCCACATGTGTGGATCTGACCTCAGTGGATTAATGAAAGAGTCTGACAGCAGCAGAAGGAACGACCTCCTGTAACAACGTCAGACAGCCAGGCTGAAGGAACCTGTTGCTGAAACTGCTCTTTTGTCCAGGGTGTAATGGAGGGGGTGGGAGTCCATGATTAAGAGCAGTCACTGATCACCTCCTCCAGGGTGGTGAGCTCATGCCAACGCCAGACCGTTAGAACATATAGAGCAGCGTGCTGCAGACACAGAATGATCCAAGCCTTAGAGCTGGCGATGGCTCCGTGGGTGGCCGAGGGGAGCCCATCATTTGCAAAGTGATTATGAAAGTGCTCTAAAAATAAAAGGAAAAGGAAACAGAGTCAGCAATAAAGGAAGTGATGTGACCGAGAAGACAGACGCCATTGGATGCAACGTGCACAGAATCCAGCAGAAATAAGCAGCAGCATTAACATCTGCAGCTGTGTTCAACACTGGGAGGGAAATTGAAAAGAATTTAGAAATTCCATAATTGATATCACTTATCGATTCTCATTGGCTCCGCTTTGAGACCATCTCTGAGGCATCAAAGACTTTACATCCTGGACGGTCAAATGTTTGTGGGTGCTGGAAGCGTTTCCCCTCTTTGTTGTGATCATTACTCCAAAAAGTAATTATTGCACATAGAACACTTTTCTTAAAAGTAATGACGTACCTTACTTAATTACACCCAGGAGAAAGACATTTGTTACGTTACTCGTTACGTTACTTTCGTTTTACTCTTATGATGTTGTGAAATGATCTGAAACACACTGCTGTCTGATAATGAACCCAGAGGCCATAGCCGCACACACGATTCTACTGTAGAAACATGAGCAGGCAGAAAGCTGCAGCCTGACTGCTCATCACTTTGTTATGTTTGTTTTAACGTACCGAGCAGTACATGGCCAGGCCCCAGATGATTTATCCAGGCTTCTCACAAAATACACTGCTGCTCGTTGTCTCTGCTCAGAAACAGAGTTTGTTGGTTGCTCCCCGAACACGACTGAAGAGGAAAGGGGGCGGAGCCTTTCAGTCTGTGGCACCAAGGCTGTGGAACAGTCTACCTCCACAACTACGTTTGGTTGACTCTGTGGAATCCTTTAAAAAGCAGTTAAAAACTTTACTGTTTAAACAAGCCTTCGGTTGACCAACGCTTTTTACATTTTGAATTTACATTTAAATAAGAGGTTAAATGTAAATTCAAAATGTAAAAAGCGTTGGTGTATATTGTGCATTTTGCAATTTATCGTACTGTTTATTTTAATCTTTGTGTACAGCGCTTTGTGACTACCTGTCTATGAAAAGCGCTTAATAAATAAACTTTACTGACTTACTTACTTACCTGTTCAGGTGCTGGTCTGGGGTCAGCTTTAACGTCACTCTGGGTTCTTGGCTAGCTTAGCGTTAGCATGCTGCCGAGTATGATGCAGTTGTGTCTGTCGTGGAGCAGTCTCCACTTTACTATTGCGCTCTCATCCTTCTGTGTAGTGATGGGCAGATGAAGCTTCATGAAGCACTGAAGCTTTTCATCCAATTGGTTCACCCCAGTGCAAAGCGTCTTGAAGCTTCATTTGCTCTAGTAGGACATCTACTGGATGTAAAAATATTAGTTAGCATGAATTTGAAGAGTGTGGCCGTTTGCACACAGCCTGTAAATGTCAACAACAAAAGGAGTGTGTAAAACATGTATATTGTAGTGATGGCAGTATACTGTGTATATCTATACTGGCAGTATGGAAAATGATTATTTGGAAATGCTTAAAATGGAAATGATCATTTCCTGTGAGGTGAGGTGTGGTTGGGGTGTGGACAGTAGTTGTGCTTTTGTAACGTTGAGGTATGGACAGCTACACACTGAGGCTTTGAGCCTCAGTCCTGCCCACATTTCATTCTCTAAAAACTAAATTTTCACTGCTTTTATGACCTTTTTAGTGGGGATAACATTTAAAACATTTAATGATTTAACAAATCTTTTGAATCCTTTGTCCTCCACAATGCTAAATGGCTGGGAGTCCTCAATCACCATGCTAACCAGGTCTTCATCTATTTGAGATTGTTCTCCTGAGGAAAGACAATAAAGACAAAGCACAAATATAAATATCACACACGTAACTTATTACAGTTGTATAATATTGATATATCATTTAGTAACATTACAGCATGCTATATTATCGTGGCATTTGATGGCTCACCTGGTCTTGCTCCATAATCGGTGTTCCCCCTTTTCTCATGCAAAGCTCTGTAGTGCCTAAGCATGGATGAGGTGTTGTTGTTATATCCCAGCTCCCTGGCACATAGCAAACACTTCACCTTGTACAAAAGTAAAGCTGCTTAACATAAATTGTATTGCACCATCAGTATTATGAAAATACATCTTCTGTAGAAATTTACATACCTTGTTGGGAGTAATAAAATCACAATGTTCCCACACAGGGGAGGACATCCTCCTCTTCTTAGCTGGCTCCATTCTCTCCTAACCTTCTCTCCTCACTTCTCAACACAAGTAGTGATGGGTTTTCTAGCTCTTTTTAGAGAACCGGCTCTTTCGGCTCGACTCACTAAAAAGAGCCGGCTCTTTCGGCTCCCAACGGGCTCTTCAGGTTGTTTTGTTGCTTCAATTAATTTATTATTAACAATAATATAAAATTATGCACAAAAGGAATTACTAATGTAAAAAAAAGAAGTTGTTTTATTTATATATGTTTATATATAAATATATGCGGTGGCCCCTAGAGACAAAGCACGTACAAACTCCAAAACACATTTCTAACATTAACTGAACTTCCAAAGCAGAGCTACCTAGATCACTTAAATGACACAATTGAAAGCATGTGTGTATTGTTTGTGTATTTATACACAGGCACTCATATATATTCAAATAATTTAAAAAATGTTCATTTACCTGTTACTACCACACACCAAATCCGGTCATTGGTACTTCCTGGCTTGTGTAGCCACTAGGTAACAAAGCTCAACACTGCGCCCTAGCATCCTGGAGCACTTCTGTTGTCTTTTGTACGTGTTTTGAGTTTTTATGTGGTTCTGAGTTTTTACGTGTTTTGGAGTTTGTACGTGCTTTGTCTGTAGGGACCACCGTAAATATACTTTTATTTATTCACTCCACATAAAATGTAATAAATAAATCATATAATACAAAAACCAACTATTCACGGTTCAACTTTTAACTATTTAAATTTTCAGCTTTTTCCTTTTAAACATATTTAAAGTGTAACAACATTAAACACTGCAAACCACAACACAATTAAATATAAATTAAAAATATGAAAACAAAAAGAAGATGCACATTCTCTGTCATATGGGCCTGCATGAATAAAATTTCTGAATCCTTTATCATCCGCAACTGAAAATAGTTGTGGATGATTACTATACCTTTCTAATGTGACATTGTTGTCCCTGCTCTCTTTCTCTGTCTCTCCCTTGGTAGTTACCTAGCATGTGTAACTACCGCGCCTCCCCCCTTCTTCCCAGCGCAAAGCACAAGGCTCACGAGTGGAGTGAAGCTGAAAAAAAGTGTGTGAGAGAGAGGGTGAGAGAAAGAAAAAAAACCCATGGCTCCCAATAAGGAGTCGGCTCGCGTCGTTCACGTCAAAGAGTCGGCTCTAAGAGCCATTTCGTTCGCGATCGACACATCACTAGACACAAGCGTTGAAGCCTCGATACAGTCACATCACTACTTCTGTGCAGTAAAAATGAAATAAATGTCCGCATCCACGCTACAGACTGCGGCACGATTTCAGTTGATCGTAGCCAGAGTGCAAGAACTGACAGGCAGGCAGACCAACGACTCCAAGCACCTGGACTTCAGTAGTGATCTTGATAGCTGTACACGTACATCCACACCAGCAGGTGGCAGTAATGCAGCAGTTCGTTGCTGAAGTCTGTGTTTGAAAAGTTTTCTTATGGCAAATAAGACCGGAAATGGGCTCAGCATGCCGGTGTGCTCGCGCAGTTCGGCATGGGTGCTCGCTACATTCAGCAAGAGTCTGTTCGCGCTGTCTCTCGGAAAGGCAGCGCTTAGCCGGCCAGGAAGTCCGCTGTTAGCACCAGCCGCAGGTCAGGCATCAACAAGAGGCAGCATGACAGCCACGGGCATGTCCCAGAGAATGGTGTGGGTGGACCTGGAGGTGAGTCACGTCGTGGGAACTGTGGTTATTGCTACAAGGCACTAAACGCTTTACTTAGCCGTTGAATGTAACGGTAAGCTGTGGAACTAGATGGCGCATATAGCGCTGGATGCTGGAATAGTTGTGTGAAGTGTCCAACGAGCTGTAGGCAGTCCACGCAGGAACATGGCACGCGGGTGTGCAGACTTGAGCTGCTGTTCTCAATCTGTCTGTGCTGTTTATAATGACGACTACGTGTGTGTGTGTGTGTGTGTGTGTGTGTGTGTGTGTGTGTGTGTGTGGGTGACAGGGAAATGAGTCAACAGAATGACACACCATGTCCGTCTCTTCCGAAACCAAAGACAGACGTCCTCTTCTCCTGCTTCCCGTC
>NW_005187869.1:22093-23407 GCF_000239375.1 Pundamilia nyererei
GTGTGTGTGTGTGTGTGTGTGTGTGTGTGTGTGTGTGTGTGTGTAGATGACAGGGCTGGACGTTGAAAAGGACCAAATCATTGAAATGGCCTGCCTTATTACAGACTGTAACCTGAACATCCTGGCCGAGGTAATGTGAACGTGAACACTGGAGCCTCTGCTCGTCTCTCTGTCATACAAGTTCAAGGCAGCTGTTGTTTTTCTCCAGGGGCCAAACGTGATCATTAAGCAGCCCGACGAGCTACTGGAAGGGATGTCAGAGTGGTGTAAAGAGCATCACGGAAAGGTAAGCCGGCGTTTGTTCAGGGGCTCGTACCAGTAAAGCAGAAATACAGATTGTTTTTCTACACGTCTGTCAAAAGTCTGTGCTGGAAAGCACCTCTGCAAGAAAACAAACTAATCTAGAATGCTAATGGGAACATGCAGCTCCTTACAACCACGGCCTTTAACCATAGCGTGAGCACGAATGTTCCCGGCTCCTACACTCTTATGAGTCTCTGAATCAGTCTCTTCTTATTCATCGTAGAGATTGTGCAGACATATGTTCTTTCTGCTGGTTGCACTGTGCCATTTGAATGCTCCCTGAGTCAAAAACACTGATACTAAAATTAATATATATTAATTAATATATTAATATATAAATCAAATTGAATTGAAGCTTTAACGTTAGTGTTTTGGTTGCTGCCGTGGTGGTCGTTCTGGAGTGACCCAGTGCAGATGAAAGGGCGGCGTGTGGTATTATGGGCTGTTACTCAAGCGTTCTTATAAACTTTGTGTTCAATACACAAAAACCTTTACTGGCTAATTAGTGTCAATTAATAAAATCTAAAATGTTCACTCACCTAAACTTAAATGAAGGTTCTGGTTAGTGTAGCAAATCAAGTTTAATACTTGTCACATTACTGAAGTCATTTTTATGTTCCAGTTTCTCACAGGCTCATAGGTAACTGTACAGGTGAGACCTGCCGTTTGCCTGTAGGACAAATTCAGAACATGAAGGCTCTGCTTGAGATTCCAACTCTTAAACTTGCTTTGGTATTGTTTCACTGAAATTCTTGAGATTCAAAGAGATGTTGATGTGAATGAAGGTGGCCATCATTAGGCTGACAACGTAACACGAACCCATTAAAAACATTAACCTCTTACCTAAGGGTGGTCCTTAAGTTGACATAAGGTAAGTGGTGACCAGTGTACTGTGGGACGTGTCGTATCTCCCACAGTACACCAGACACTAGGGGTGCAACGATACACAAAATTCACGGTTCGGTTCGATACTTTGGTGTCACGGTTCGATATTTTTTCGATACAAAAAAA
>NW_005187869.1:25406-31236 GCF_000239375.1 Pundamilia nyererei
ACTCGATAAAAGTTAACGTGAGGGTTCCTGATGGTTAGAGACAAATGCAGTCGCATGGCAGGATGCTGTAAACGGACCAAACTTCAGTCAGGAGAACAACTGAGATAATCCATCCACAATATGAGGTTAGTCATTTATATACTGCTGCATGGGCTGCAAGGGTTTAAAAACGGGGTGTAAGGGTTTAAAAACTGAGAGGCCGGCAGTGATCATGGACTGTTTTTAGGGGCTTGTTCAGATTAAACAGAACAAGATACAAAACATTAAAACATGTTAAAAACACAACAGCCTTAATAAACACAGAGTTGTTTGGACTGAAGCAGGGTTCATACGTCATCACTTAAGGACCAGGTTACTAGTGTATGAAATTTACTATCATTCAGGTGACAAAGTCCACATGCTTAACTCCAAGGTTTGACGTATCCAGACCCAAAACAAAATCTTCTGATCCTCTGTAGCTCATAAAATGAGATAAATGCAGCTTTGCACAAGAGCATGACATGTGACACCATGTCAGACTAACGTTAAACCAGAATGTAGACAGTGTGTGAAGTCTCCCTTTGCTGCTTCAGTAGAGGTTAAGTAGCACCAGGTGCTGCTAATCAATTCACTGATTAATCAGAAGTTTTGACAATTTGCTGGTCTGGACATCAGCAATGATCTTACAGAAACAGTTGGTGCGACCCGTCAAATCATTTAAAGTTCATCATTTTACAGTGAGAAAGATTCAGGGAGGTGCAGACAGTTACCAATCTTCCCAGAAGTTAATGTTATTGTAACCTCAGGTTGTGCAACACTGAGAGAAAACCCAGACACAGCAGTTCAGATTTTAGTATTTGTGCTCACGCCTGCTTTTCCTTTCCACTTTACTGTTGTCTTGTTTGAACGATGAGGCGTGTTTTAAAGTGAAGTAACAAAGTCTGTTGGTGTAATTGTGTCTTAGTCAGGACTGACCCAGGCTGTACGGGACAGTAAAATCACCCTGGAACAAGCAGAGTATGAGTTCCTGTCCTTCGTCAGACAGCACACACCACCTGGACAATGTCCCCTCGCTGGTAAACTCTTTCTGTTCATGTCCTCAGAACCAAGACCTGGGCACAAAGTTATGATTCTGCATGTCTGTCTGTGGTACTGTGTGGGTGGCTGGATTATGCCTAGCATCTCTGTAATGACTCTCCGGTGAAGCTACAGGAGCTCGAGGAGAGCCAATTGTCAGCTTAGCTTTCCTAATTTTCCGAGGTTTCCATTTGGGTTGCTGTGATTACTCTAATTAGATCGGGGTGGGGAACTCCAGGCCTCGAGCACCTGCAGGTTTTAGATCTCACCCTGGATCAAATGTTCATCACCAGGCCTCTGGAGAACTCGAAGACATGTCAAGGAGGTCATTTAGCCATTTAACCTGCAGGACACCAGCCCTGGAGGCCTGGAGCTCCCCACCCTGTGTTGGATAATGCACAGTGAGCTCATGAAAGTGATTAACATGCTGAGTGTAAAAGGACTGAGTCAGGTGTCAGTGTAGATGATCTGTTTCTTCTGCTTCACCCTCCTCATACTGGACTCAAAGCTCAGACTATCCTGTAGATCAGGGCTGCCCAATCCCAGTCCTCGAGAGCTACTATCCTGCAGCTTTTAGATGCATCCCTACTCCAACACAGCTGAATCAAATGGTTTGATTACCTCTTCAGCATGCCATCATGTTTGGCAAAGGCCTGATAACAAGCCATTCATTTGATTCGGGTGTGTGGGAACAAGGATGCATCTAAAAGCTGCAGGACGGTAGCTCTCGAGGACCGGGATTGGGCACCCCTGCTGTAGATCATGTGTGTAACAGCAGCACATGTGCTGGTGTCAGTGATTGGATTGAGGAGTCATGCTTGTGATTGGTTGTTCTACAGGTAACTCTGTGCATGCAGATAAGAGGTTCCTGGACAAGTATATGCCACAGTTCATGTACCACCTTCACTACAGAATCATCGACGTGAGCACCATCAAGGAGCTTAGCAGGCAGGTGACTTTAGGAGATGTAAACTGTGAGAGTTGTTGCAGCCAGGCCGCTTTGCATGAGCTGACCTCAGAATAATCTGGCATCTTCATGTGGAGAGCCACTGTTAAACACTGTTGGTCACAGGGAGTGTGGGTGGGGGGGACTACACCCATAAACATGAATGTATATTATGTCTAATTTCCATTTCCTAATCAAACCCTTTATAGAAATGAATGGCCACAGATTCATGGCTCAGGTATTTTAGAGTTTACAGTGTTTGCCAGAGACAAGCTGCACTCACTCACGTGGTTTCTCACTTTGATGTGAACTAAAGTTGTGAGAACCGTTTACTGCAGTTAATGCACCGCTGCACATCATAGCAAAGAAAAGGTTGCATGGCATTTTCATCTGCATGCTGCCCGTACATGAAAATCATAAATGTATCAGTACGATTGACTTTCTTTCTACAAACACTTTCAGACGCTGGTTTCCAGAAGAATACAAAATGGTGCCTCACAAGAAAGCAACACACAGGTAAATAAAAAGAAAGCTGCATCAACATATATATGAAACGGCCGATGAGCTTCAGTTTTATTTATACAGCATCAAAACCTAACAACAGTCGCCTCAAGGTGCTTTAGATTGTAAGGTAGGCCCTACAGTAATACAGAGAACCCCAACAATCAGAAAACAGTTGACCTCAGGAAGGAAAAACTCCTTTTTAACAGGAAGAAACCTTCAGCAGAACCTCCGGTTGGGGGCGAGGCGACGAAGACAGGATAAAGACATGCTGTGGGAAGAGAGCCAGAGATTAATAACAAGTGTGATTCAGTGCAGAGAGGTCTGTTAACACATAGTGAAGAAGAAGAAACACCCAGTGCATCATGGGAATCCCCCGGCAGCCTACACCTATTGCAGCATAACTAAGGGAGGATTCAGGGTCACCTGGTCCAGCCCTAACTATATGCTTTAGCAAAAAGGAAAGTTTAAGCCTAATCTTGAAAGTAGAGATAGTGTCTGTCTCCTGAATCCAAACTGGAAGCTGGTTCCACAGAAGAGGGGCCTGAAAACTGAAGGCTCTGCCTCCCATTCTACTGTTAAATACTCTAGGAACAACAAGTAGGCCTGCAGTGTCAAAGCATGACCTCTCTATAAGAGAGTGAAGATTGCACCTGATTATTGAAGATCTTGGATGAGATGTTGAACAGAATAGTGTACAGCCAACCTTTCTCTTCCTCAGGGTGATAAGGCCTCGAGGCCTGGAGTTGAACCCCCCTGGTGTAAAGCTAGTTACACAGATGCTGTATTGGGTTTAGCTTGGTCCTGCTGAAATATGGAAATATGAAAAAAGACATTGTGGGAGCGTATGCTGCTCTAAAACCTGTACAGTGAGGGGAAAAGTATGTGATCCCCTGTTAAGGTTGCACACTTCCTGAACTCAGCAGTCAAACAAAGAAACAAAGCACAGAGGACTTTCACATTTCTACCACAGGTGCATCTGTGAGGAGGGTGAGGGGTACCACTGGTATTCATTCTTAATGAGGACAATAAAGACACGTCCTCATAAGGACAGAGATTCATATTGCTGTGTGGTAATTATGAAATGCATCTTGGGCCATAGTGATGAAGGAACATGGACATAATGAAACTTGTAGTGAAACAAAGTTTCTATGGGGAAGCAACCTCGTGCGTTACTTGTAGAAAAGTGTCACGGCCCAAACACATTACTCTGAACTGTTGTAATATATTATTTTGTAATAATAATAATAATAATTTCAGTCTATTATGTGATGTTAGTGGACTATTGCACAGTCCAAAAATGTAAAAGGCCTCCACAGCCTAATCTTCAGACTTTGCTGTTCATATCGCTTTTTTAGACATGAAGCTGACATTCTGATAGGTTAATGGAAAGTTCATGTTTTTTTAAATCTTCCACCATAAATATAAGTTTAAACAAACACGCAGCCTGAGCTCAGGGCGTGGAGCTGAGCTTTTAGGTGAGAGCCACCTTTGCAGAATCTTGTTTTAATCCTGGAACGAAGTGTGCATGTGGAGGCGAATGTAGAAATATCCACGATGGTGAAGTTAAAATGGAGCTTTTCTTCTTTAGAGCGTTGGAGGACATCCGGGAGAGCATCAAGGAGCTGCAGTACTACAGAGCCAACATCTTCAAAGCATCAGAGAAGAATTGCACGATTGTTGAAAATGGAGGCAGCAGTATGAGTTAGCACATAGAATGAGAATATAGTCTTCAGTGTTATTATTGTATTGCCATCGGTTTTTGTTTGTGCACTTGCGAATGCTCAATAATCCTTTGTTAGAATATTGTTAGTGGTAAATTTAAAGGTTTCATTGAAAGAAGCAAGCAGCAGTTGGTTTTTTGTTTTTCTTTTCAGGAGAAATCCTTTTGTCCAGGTTCATGATAGTGATCTTTGGTAGATTGGATTTTTGTGTTGATTGAGACAGTGTCTGATGCAATTTTCAATTGTTCTTGTTTTGAAAGTGAAACCAAATAAACCTGGTTGTGCCTGTGGAAAAACTTCTTGTTTCCTTACTGTCATGTACCACATGATGCAGGAAATGGGAGCAACTATAACAGAAAATACCCAAATATTTGTTTATCCATTTCAAGTTCTTTATTTTCAATGTGCTGTGGTGTAGATAACTGGAAATGCAGTGCAATGACATGTTGGAATATTTAACATCTAAGTGAAGTGACGGACGTGAATGTTCCAAACTCAAACGTCTTCATACTGTTACATTTCTAACAGTACAGTAGTTTTATTTTCTGATCATATGTTTGGAGCCTTTATTGGACAGTGGCAGCAAAGGGCCACTCTGGGTCAGATTCAAATCCAGCCCATGTAGCATGTGGTCTGCTTACTGAGCTAAACTGGCACCCATATAGCAGGTTTGAAAAGTTGTCATTGCTGACTGGTGACGTGGGTTCAACATAAATGGAAATGATGTGTTACTTGTTTGAGTCAGTAAGTCAAAGCTCATACACAATATGCAAAGAATGTACAGCAGGGTGGTGTTAGCTTAGAGTACAACTTGGTTTAAACTGATTTAGACGAAGTGCAATGTCTTTGAAAGTGTAAGAGAATCTTTTGAATAAATGGAAAATGCTTCAAATCAAGACCAGTAAGTTACCTGACTTTAAATTCAGTGCACAGTATGTATTATTATATAAACCTGTGATGTTTGACAGCCATTGCATTGCAATCCATTGTAGCAGCTCTGCCATGAATTCTTTACATTTTAGTTTTTTGTTGACATTTTAAAATGTTCATTTTAATTTGTGTTTATTTTCGAGGTAATATCAAAATCCTTCAAAGACAGCAATCTTATCAATGCCTCTAAGGCTTTATTTGTTACGTTACATTGTAGCCATTCTCTTTGGTCTTGTCCAAAGGAGATTGTTCCAGCGTGGTGTTTTTTACCACCTGTCATACTGGGTTTGGATTGCCAAGCTGCAGTTTTCTTCTGTATAACCCCCTGCCAGATTGATGGGTAGCAGAAATTGCTTCTCTAAGATCATTGTTGATGTCCAGACCAACAAACTGCCAGAGTATTGACTCAAATACTTTGTTATTAGTGATGGGATTTCCAGCTCTTTTTAGAGAACCGGCTCTTTCGGCTCCCAACCCGCTCTTCAGGTTGTTTTGTTGCTTTAATTAATTTATTAACAACATTACAAAATTATGGACAAAGGGAATTACTAATGTAAAAGAAAACCTGTGGTTTTATTTATATATGTTTATATATAAATATATACGGTGGCCCCTAGAGACAAAGCACGTACAAACTCCAAAACACATTTCTAGCATTAACTGAACTTCCAAA
>NW_005187869.1:43853-44934 GCF_000239375.1 Pundamilia nyererei
ATTGCCGTAAACAGTTTATTTTGCGACACCACGAAACAAACGACAGCGTAAAATGAAACGATAGATGTTTTTATATCGTCATCCGATATATATCGTTATATCGAACAGCCCTACATCAGATTGCCCCGATGCATCCGTGGCAGTGTGTATGACAGGTAAAAACATGGGTTGTACAAATGTGTGTGAGTGCTTTGTCTGTTCATTACTTACATATTAAAAATACTATATTTACTAGGCCTAAGAATCACCACCTTAAGCGTGAATGATGCGGTGAATACTTTTTAGAAAAGACTAGCAGTTTTCTACATCAGTAGCATTTTAACTACACAAAGCACTTCACAATACAAGCCAACAGAGTTTTGTGTGGCAGAAGTTGTGAAAAGGTGGAGCTGAAACACTACGAGAGAAAAAGAACCAAAAAACTCAAATGAGCTGACATGTTAGCTGAGGGCTGCTGCTGCACTTTAAACAGTAGTAGCAGCAACAAGCCCTCGCTCTCACAGCAGGCTGCTATTAGCACCACCTGTAGAGAAGTGGGGGGGGGCGTCCCAAAAAGAGTGAGGAGGTGACCGAAATAAATAGGAGGGACATAATTAGGAAGGGAGAGATTCAAGTCAAATAAATTGCTACTTTGACCATGAGCCACTCCTAGTAGCTAAAGTGTAGCTTTTAACTGTCACATGCTGCAGTGCAGTGCAACTAAGGACCGACCCTAAAAAATCTTGGCCCTAAAAGTCTAAAAAATATGATGTCCAACCCCAGATTTCGTATTTGATAAGGTTTGTAGTCAGGCCTTGATCAGGTGACCGTGAATCCTTCTTTAGTTACGTTGCAATAGCCGTAGACTGCTGCGGGCTTCCCATGTTCACTCACTTTCCCCTATACCTGTTCACTTAAGTTATTCAGCAGATCAAGATAAAAGACAAGTTAAAGTACAGCCCTCAAAGAAGTTTGCAATAACTATGGTTAGCACAAAGTAGGGATGGGTATTGATAAGATTTTCACAATTCCGATTCCATTTTCGATTCTATTTAACGATTCGATTCTTTATCGATTCTTTTTAAAAAAGGAGAACACTAAG
>NW_005187869.1:45863-47459 GCF_000239375.1 Pundamilia nyererei
GTGGGAACCGGTTCTCAACAAGAACCGGTTTTCGATACCCATCCCTAGCACAAAGACACAGGCTGCACATGGAGTTAAAAATCACAGCTTGTCAGTTTTTGTGGCTCTTTAATAACATAGGACATATGTCATTAGAAAGATCAAAAGCTCCTAAAAAACTGCATTTGTCTAACGAATAACCTGTTTGGTTTAAAAATGTGAAGTTTATGATTTCTGTATACTAATATAATTCAATTCAGTTTTAGTTATACAGCACCAAATCACAACAACAGGAGCCTCAAGGCGCTTTATATATATCAGATAACCAGTGTAAAGCAGCAAACGTAAAACGGCAGGTACAAAAATGACTATAAAGCAAATAAGGACAAAGACATGAGCAGATAAATGCAGTGACCTTCCCTCACTGAGATACATAGAGCAGTCACATTCATTTAAAGCAGAGTTGGGAAAAGGCCAGGCACTTAATTAACTCTCCTCACAGAGAACAGAAGTGGCACTAATCTAAAAATAGATAAGGTTCAGTTAGCTAAATTATATATACCTGAAGCTCCATCTAGGTATCCCCTCCTCCTACATCCTGCAGTATGTATCTGAGCAGCAACACAAGCACACACTGAAGGTAAGTGTGACTGCACTCAGCTTAAACATTAGATGTGAAGGAGGATAAACACCACTTTTCATAAAACAAACAGGAAAATGTGGCTTTCAAGAAAGAACTAATTTTATATTATATGGTAAAAAGTTTACACTATTTAACCTTGGAAAAGTTTTAGTAACGGGCAGCATTACTAGATTCAACTCCAAAATCGAATCTATTTTTACAATTAATAATTTTCGGCCAGAAATTGCAGTCTTGAGAAATTAAAGAGTGTAGTAGGCATCGACGTTGTCCACATATGCTGCAGTTTATTGAGGATTACGTAAATTCATTAAATTAAATTAAATTAAATTTTATTTATATAGCGCTGAATCACAACAAAAGTCGCCTCAAGGCGCTTCATGCATGCATTAAAGACTGTAGTGTGGGCTTCTGCAAGACTGCTAACCATTAGACTTATAAATGATGACTCTGTTCCTGGTTAATACTCAATATCTGACTTTGTGTAGCTGTGTGTAGCTAATGTGTCCAGTCTATACACTGTTAGACATTTTATTGTATTTTTACAGTAACTTACTGGCAACACTATTGCCAGTAAGTTACTGTAATTACTGATCTACAGTATCTTTACCGTTGTGATGTTTTACAGTTCAACCACTTTACTGTAAACGTGGTTTACAGTTAGAAAGACTTACCGTGATTAAGTTTTATAGTATCACTGTACTGCAAATGTGGTTTATGGTATAACACTGTAATTGTGTACAGTATAATTTGTTTAGACTGTAATTGTGTTTTACAGCAAATAAAAATAATGTTAACATTCATATTCAATATAAGAACATTTACAAAAAACAATATAATTCAATAAAGTAGTCTCAGAATAGTGAATTAAACCAACATTTATTGCTGATATTTTTTTTAACAAGAAAAACATTTTTCAACTGAATAAAAACAATGTCAATAACCAAAATAAATAGAAGCGTACATGAAAACTACAC
>NW_005187869.1:76544-81895 GCF_000239375.1 Pundamilia nyererei
CTCCTTAACCTCACATGGTTTACTGAGACTATCATTCCCTGAGTATTTAAACTGTGTGATCGACCTGTTTAGTTGTGCATAAGTGAAATGCTTTTCCTGTTTCACTAAATGACTGATGTACAATGCCAAGTCATTAGAGACTACACCTTCAAATAAATCATGACCCAAACATGGGGGAAGCCCAGTGCAGACATGAAAATATTTCAGAGAATTGAAAGGTGAGTCAAACTTTACCCCCTGTACCATGTCTTGGTCAGTGGTGGATAGCTGTTGTACACTCTCCTTGTGACCAGTGATGGTTCTTTTTGGACCAAGCTTTAGTGGTGTCTTTTCAAAGTCTGTCCTTTCAATCAAGCAGTATCTACAAAAATGCGTACTACAACTGAAGTTTTCGGTGAAACCACCTAAGCAGTGTGAACCAAGATTATCTCCACAAATGGAAATCAAGGCCGCTTTGAGGGTATTTCCATCATCTGTCTCAATCCCTGTATCTTCTAGATCTTTAAGGTCTGTGATAATACTTGAGAAAACTTTCTCCTGACCAAATGTCTTGAAGTCCCTTTCTCTGCACAGCATCACCAACTGCATGGGATCAACTGAAGAGCGATTGTGTGGCTGGACCTCACCTAGACTCATGTAAACCCCCAAAACTTTATGTTTTTTCTTCCCTGACCCAAGAGGATTCACAACCTCAAATCTATCCTGGTAAAGGATGATGGACAATGAAGAAGGATTGTCTTTTAACAGAGCATTTTCTTTTACATTTCTTCCATCTGCCACATCCTCTACAACCATGTTGGAAGAGGTATGATTTTTGAATTGGTGATATTGCTCTTTATCACTTGACTGTCTAAGGAGGGATTTTAATGTCTCTTTGATGGAAATGTACTGGCAAAAGCATTCCTTTCCAGCAGCATCACTTCCCAGATAAATCTGGGTGGGTTCAACATAGTCAAAATACTGCTTGTAAAATGTTCTCCTTGTTTTGTCAGATCTGAGTATTCCTTTGTTGTATATTGTGAAGACATCCTCTTTAGAGAGATTTTGAATAATCATTTCTATCTCAGTTTGTGGTATGTCTAGCTCAGAAAGCTTGCCCTTCAACTTGTCAAAAACATTTGACATAGAAGTGCTATGGACATGCTGAAATCCATCAAGAATACACTGTATTGTGCTCGCTGGCAACAGCATCTTGGCTTCCATTTTCAGGTAGAAAAGAGCCAAATTATGTAAAAATGTCTCTTGTTGAGAGAGAGCAGAGAGAAAGCAATCTACAGTGTTTGCATGGCATTAAAGATAAAGATGTAGCAGAGGCAGCAGCGTACTAGATGGTGATGGAGGAAGTGAGGAGTAAAACTGCACCATCACTGACTTGGGTTCAGATCTTGTACTTTTCTCGTGGTCTCCCCTCATACATAGAAAGGTCTATTTTTGTAATTTTGCCTCTGTACATCTTCACATTAAATCAAAAAGTCAAGGTGAGATTAAAGTACACACTTTGTTTTTATTTTGTTCAGCGCTTTTGCAATCACAATTATGATCCGAATGTGATGTCGTACTAAACACTTTTTCCAAGATGAGCTCTATAAATTCTCTCTAGGCTCCTCTTGTTTGTGTGTTTGTTTTATCTGTTTATTTATTCATTTCTATCAGTATTATTTCTCTTATTTCAGCATATGTGTAATATAACAATGTCTAGCCAAAGGCACACAGAGACAGATCCAGGAGAAGGGGGGCCATCAGTACTGAAGACCTGAACCCAAATACGACTGTTGCTTCACCCTCTGCATCTTCTCTAGCTCCTCTCTCAGCTCTTGGTATTTCTCCAGATTCTTGTGTTTCTTCTCCCTTCTTCTCACTTGTAATCGCAACATCTATTACCAAGGCCATCTTCCTCTGCTTGTCCACTACTTACTATGTCCAATTGGTAAGTTACCACCAGTTTGTCTGTCTGTATCAGGAAGTTCCACAGACTCGGTCATTCTTCACCACCCTTGGGGGTGTCTCCCATTTTGACCTCGGGACTTCCAGGCCATACTCTGCACAGATGTTTCTGTACACTATGCTGGCCACTTGGTTATGGCGTTCCATGTATGCCCTGCCTGCTAGCATCTTGCACCCTGGAGAGAGTTTTGAAAATGATTTTATACTTGTAGTCTGTAATATCTATTAGACCTTATATAGATGTAATATCACATTCTTGTATAATAATTGTATAAATTGCAGGTCACAGCAGCACACAGAAGGCCCAGTTTATTTATAGCACATTTCCAAACAGTCCATGATGCAGAAAGGGCTTAACGATGTAAAATGATAATAAAATAAATAAAATCCACAACAATGAGGCAGTAAAATGTAGAAAAACACACAAGTAACTAAAATAAGTGAATAAAAAAATCTAAAACAACAACTAAGGCTGTTAAAACCAAAATGTTTAGGTCAACGTGTGTTAGCAGCCAGACCATAAAAATGTGATTTTAGTGACGATTTCAAATGTTTGTGCAGATCTGGGCATCTGCACTCGTCCGCAGCTCTGCTTGTGATTAGCTGCAGGAGTAGCAGCAGGACGCACAGACAGGAAGACATCAAGGAAGCAGTACGCTGACGAGCAGACAGGTCAGCAGACGCGAGACTTTGCGCTCGGATGAAGGGCGATGCTGACTGTGGCGTGCAGTTGAGGTGCGGCTCCGGGTCTCGCTGTAGTCGCGGTAGAGTCCTCCCCTGCTTGGATTTGTCCTTCTCATCAGGATGTCGGCTTCTCATCAGATCAGTCTGTTCGTGGGTAAGCTTTGCTTTAAATGTCATACAGTGCAGTGTGTGTGTGTGCGTGTACTGCGGGTTCTTGCTGCACTCCCACACAGCTTTGAAAAAGTTTTCGCGGTACTGTTTGAAAAGAAGCTTTGAAAAGCACCTCTGTGGATTAATGTGCACATACAAGATAAGGGCATAAATACCTCAGTACAGTAGACACCGCACAGACTGCTTGTCAAATGACAAAGGAAGATTGTTTTATGAAGGACAGAATTATTCCCGTTTATATTATTAGAGAAATAGAATAAAAGACTGCACCTGAGCTGTGGTTTCACCTGCAGACAGAGTAAGACCAGTGTTCTTCCACAGGATATATGTGTGTGTGTGTCAGTGCTCATGTTGATAAAAACATTGGACAGCAGTGTTGTTGATGGAGTTTTTACCGTCACAGTACTCACTGCCCACATTCAGCTGACTGCCATTTTGTGCCAAGAGGAATTTGTCACACATTTCCAGATGGACAGTCTTTTGAACATCACGAGCATCGTTACTCTCCGTGCTCTGAACCTTTCTCACTTTATGTCCTTGTTTCTCTGCCTGTTCTGTGTTAGGCAAGCAAAGAAGACAAAACGATGGATTGAAGTTTGGAATTAGGTGCTGATTCCATCCTGATTTACCTTCATAGTGTGTAGGGTGTGTGTAGCTATTTATGTGCAAATTTCACATTATGACAGAAATGCCTAAGACTTACCAAGCATGTTAGCATTTATTGAGAAATATGAAGGTGGAGTAAACAGAGCTGCTGCAGGTTCTGCTGACCATTACTGTTTTAGAAAACAAGTCCCACACGAGAGAGAAACAGCACCACCATTGGTATGCTTGTCTGTGGGTGATGAGACACTTCATTACTTGCATTATGGGAAAATGTTAGACGAGCCACAGCAAGCACAGCTTGTTGTACTTCATCAGCTTGTCGTGCAGCTAAGTAAATGTGATGGAGCCACCATGACACATCAGTTTGTTTGTGCACTGACACCATATCTGATTGTGTGGGTCATGTAGTAGTATTCAATTTAGGATTCAGTACAGTTGAAGTATGAAGATTGCTAAAAGCTGTCTGTAAACCAGCTCTCGCCCTCATCAGTCCTCAAAAAGAATTCATCTCTTTCAGTTTGAGTGGGTTAGGGTTTTAGTGTACTTTCTCTTTGAGCTTTAGGAAACTCACCTCTTTGCCTCCTGTTGAGTACTGAGAACTATCGACCTCCTTGCTTACATTGAGCTGATTTGCACAAACAGTGAGTTCGGCCTTATTCCTCTGCTTGTGTCTGGATAAAGAGATCAGCAGTGGCAGGCCAAAGGCTCTGTTAAGAGTGGAGATGATAGACGTTAGGGTGTGATGTGTTGCAGCATTCTGTCCTCAAATCTGTGGCAGCTGCCCTCCCTCATCTCTTTTTCTTCTTGTTGAGTGTCTCAGCAGTGTGTGTCATCGGTGACTTTGACAGCCAAAAGACTCAAATAGGCCAATAGCTTTGGATTTGTTGTTCTTTGGGATGTGGGAGCAGTGCACTCCCTCCGCCCGCAACGATGCACATGCCATCTCTTCTTTCCATCACTCCAGATTCACCTTAGGACTTCAGTGTGCATCTCGCTCAGACACTCGTCATGTTTGATAATCAGAGTAGAATCTCTGTACATTTAATGTCAGAGTGCCGAGTACAGAAGGCCTGTTTCACTCAGACTAAGGAGGTCAGGTGGCAGGAAGTGGCAGTTTTGTCTTGTTCATCCAGAACTGTGAGAAATGTGAGTAAAATGTATACCTTAAATACATCAATGTAAACTTTGTTTAGACTTGGCTCTAATCATCGCTCCATTCTTGATGCAACCATGAGTTTATGTGCCAGTACAGATCCAGTCGGTGGTGGACACACGGTCCTGCCTGGTGGAACTGATACGGGGCTGCATGCGTGTATGTAAACACTGAGTTTTAATTGGCTGTGTACAGCAGCAGGGATTGGTCCCCTTTCTGAGCGCCTCCTCAGCCAATTGACAGAAATCACTTTGACACTGTCGTCTCACTTCCCTTCACCCCGTCTCCTCGTCCATCTCTTCTTGCTCTCCCTGCCAACACTATGTCATTGCCTCAGACAGCACCTGCACACTTTGAACAACCTGTGCCGTTCATATCAACCTGTTCAGCGGTAGTGCAGCCACATAGCCTTAGGAACAAAGAATAGATGTGTCTGCAATAAAAGTTTGCACCACATGATAGTTTTTAATGAACTGATTTCTCACATTTATGAGTTTCCATCAGATTTCAGAGCACTGAATGAAAATGACAGTCACAGGTTTGTTTTCTTTTTTCTCACTTGTGGCCATTTTTCCAGTTCCAGTATTTAAACCTTCCCTGAATGGCTTTCAGAGTAATGATCATTCAGGGAAGGTTTAAAACCATGGAGAAGTCTTTTTATGGCTGTGGGTAGGGATGGGTATCGTTTACGTTTTATCCGATACCGGTGCCAAACTGGTACTTTTGAAACGGTGCCGGTGCTTAAACGGTGCTCAAACCGGTGCTTAAAGAATGGAGAACACAAAATTGGTCC
>NW_005187869.1:82637-84570 GCF_000239375.1 Pundamilia nyererei
CCTTGGGCATTTTTAATCTGTAGCTCTGCTCTAAAAGAACGTACGTACCTGGACCCGCCTACTATCCTCAGAAACGTAAAATGATTGGCTAGAATTAAAAGTGTATCACAGCGTAGAAAAAAAAGCACCGAAATGTGTGCTGCTTTTCGGTCTGGTTACTACTGTTTATGTCAGAACCGGTGCCATCATGGCACCGGATACCGGTACCCATCCCTAGCTATGGGTTTGATTTCCATCATTACAGATGGTTATACATTACACATGTATAACCATGTTATTGCACTGCGGACTGAGGTTACAATTCACTTCCAAAGTAATATTCCAATATTATTTCTCCACAGCCACATCGGAGTGGCTGTAGGTCAGGAGGGTTTGGAAGGTTGTTCGATCCCTGACTGATCCCCAGTCTGCATGCCAAATAACCTCAGGCAAGATATTAAGCCTAAGTTGCTGTGCGATGCATCCATCAGAGTATGAATGTGTATGAATGTTAGTTAGTGAGCATTTAAAAAAATCATAGAAGAAACAGCTTGTATGAATGGGTGAATGTGGCATGTTGTATAGAGTGCTTTGAGTACTCTGGGAGAGTAGAAAAGCATCCATTTACCATTTACACCCACAGATTTAAACACTGTTCGGTCTGTGTGGACGTATTTTACAATTTCCAATAGAATACAAAGCAAAACCCTTTAGTGCGACCCAGACAGGTCACCAGTCTGCCACAGGGCTACACAGAGAGACCGACAACCATTTGAATTTAGAATCACCAGTTAACCTAACCCCACAAACCCCACAGTCTTTGGACTGCTCTGTAGCCTGACAGAGCAAACCACCATGCCACCAGTGAATTAAAGTGAAGCTACTGCTCATTTCCAACCCATGCCCCTTGTTGGGCTTTTACATCCATAGCTGAGGGCTCTGCCTCCAATTCTGGAAACTAGGAACAATAAATAAGGCTCCACTTTTAGTGCAAAGTGCTCTTAAGTACAGTAATGAATTATTTGTAAGTGAGGAGAAGATTTTAAAAGCATTTTTTCACATTCAAGGGTGGCCAGTGAATAGAAGCTAATATGTTATTAAGGACTTAGAGCAGTCAGGATGTTTGATATGCATCTTACAGGCCATATGAAAACATATAGGAATGAGCCTGAACTTATTGATACAGTTTTTAAAGGCAGATATAATGATTTTATTTTTGTCTGAATTTATATACAGAGAATTACAAATAGACAGTCTTCTGTATTTCCTTAAGCCATCTCCCCCAACCAGTCGCAGCAGATGGCCGCCCCTCCCTGAGTCTGGTTCTGCTGGAGCTTTTCTTCCCCTTAAGAGAAAGGTTTTTCTGCCCACTGTAATGTATTGCCTACTCATAGTTCATCTGATTGCTGGGGGTTTCTCTGTATTATTGTGGAGAGACTGTTGTTGTGATTTAGTGCTACATAAGTCAAATCAAATCAAATCACTTTTATTGTCACATCACATGTGCAGGTACTCTGGTACAGTACATGCGAGTGAAATTCTTGTGTGCAAGCTCCACAAGCAACAGAGGTGTGTAAAAATACAATACCGTAAGAACAAGCAAAATATAAAAATGGGTAAATCTGAGAATTATATGAATAAACATATGTAAAATATAAGAGTGTATGCGCATTACTGAATGTGTGTACTAAATATGCATGTGTGTGTGTGTGTGTGTGTGTGTGTGTGTGTGTGTGTGTGTGTGTGTACATATTTTAAAAATGAAATAGACTAAACAATAAAATAAAATATACAGAGGTTGGCAGTTGGGAATGTGCAAAACAAGTGGCATTTACATACAGTGTGGAGTGCATAATGTTGAAGTTCTGGTAAGTGAGGGTGAGGTGACTATGAAGTGTTCAGCAGTCTGATGGCCTGGTGGAAGAAGCTGTCTCTCAGTCTGCTGGTTCGGGAC
>NW_005187869.1:85715-93314 GCF_000239375.1 Pundamilia nyererei
ACAGAGAGGCCGTGGTCTGCGGTGTGCTGTTTTTCCCTCTAAAGTCTGTGATCGTGTTTAGTCCCTGCCACATACTCCGAGGGTTGTCAAACTGTTGCTCCACCCTGTCCCTGTACTCACGTTTGGCTGCTTTGATCGTCTTCCGGAGTTGGTAATGTGCGTGTTTGTAGTCCGATGTGTTCGCGGAGGCAAAAACGGTGCTCCGTGCCGCCAGTGCTGTGCGAACATCTCTGTTAATCCACGGTTTTTGATTTGGGAAGGATTTAACTGTTCTGGATGGGACGACATCTTCCACGCATTTCCTGATAAATCCGCAGACTGAGTCTGTGTACTCATCGATGTCATTAGCAGCCACGTGAAACATTTGCCAGTCCTCGTGATCAAAACAGTCCCACAGCGTGAACTCCGATTGGTCCGATCAATGGTGCACTGCTCTCAGGGTTGGAGCTTCCTGTTTCAGCTTCTGCCTGTAGGCGGGCAGGAGCAGGATGGAGCGGTGACCTGATTGGCCGAACGGGGCGTGGGTGAGGGCTTTGTACGCATCCCGGAAAGAGGTGTAGCAGTGGTCAAGTAGCCGGTCTCCACGAGTGTTGAAATGGATGGTGAAAAACCTGAAGAAAGTTGGTGAGACTTTCTTCAGGTTTCCCTTATTAAAGTCCCCGGTCGTGATAAACACCGCCTCTGGGTGTGCGGTTTCCTCACTGCTGATCGCGCTGTACAGTTCCCTGAGTGCTCGGTCAGTGTCAGCTTGTGGGGGAATGTAAACAGCCGTAATAATCACTGCTGTAAATTCCCTCGGTAGCCAGAATGGCCGGCACTTAATCATCAGGCACTCCAGGTCCGGTGAGCAGAAGGATTTTACCGGGTGCACGTTCGCATAATCACACCAGCTGTTGTTGATCATGAAACACACCGCCGCCTCTGCTTTTCCCAGTAAGCTCCTGTGACCTGTCCGCGCGGTGCACAGAGAACCCCGGTAGTTGTATTGCGGAGTCCGGTACCTTGTCCGATAGCCAGGTTTCTGTGAGGCAGATCACACAGCAGTCCCGCATCTCTCGCTGGAATAAGATCCGTGCCCGAAGCTCGCACAGCTTGTTCTCCAGAGACTGCACATTAGCCAGTAATAAACTGGGTAACGGTGGTCTGTTAGTGCGCCATCTCAGTCGAACCAGAACGCCAGATCTTCTTCCTCTGCGTCAGCGTTTGCGGCCTCCAGGGGCCCAGAACAAAGGCGTCTCAGGTGAGATGAATGGGGGGTCTGCAAACGGAGGCTTCGCGTTGCAAAACTTGAACTCCGGAAAGTGATGAGAAAGTCCATCTCTTATGTCCAGTAAGGTTTGTCGGTTGTACACAGAGAGACATGTGCTACTCGTGAAAAAATAAAGGAAAAGTAAAATTAAACACAAAAACCAGCTGTTGCTTGGGGGAGCTCGCGACGAGGCTGCAATGCTCGGCACCATCTAAAATTGAATTGAATTAATTGATTTGAGCTCAGTTATATCTGATATTGTCAACAAATGTAACGATGTATCTTCTACAAACCAGCAGATACCCAGTGTGTGGTGTTTTGTAAAGATGCATATTAGTTAAGTCAAGTGGCTTCACTGTCATTCCAACCATGTGCAGTGGTGATCATAATTAATCATGCTTTATATTGGACGTGACAAAGAGTTAGTGTATTAGAAAAAGGGAAACAACTATTAGTGTAACGTAGACTTGAAGTCAAGACCGCCTAAACCAAGACTAAGACAAGACCAAGACCAGAGGGTAGCGAGACCAAGACAAGACCAAGACAGACCGAGTCAAGACCAAGACAACGTCGAGATGAGATCAAGACCAAGACCGAGACAATAAAGCCTTTAAACTGCAGCCAGATGCTGCTTTGTTTACGGGTGTCAGGCATATTCATGTGTTTTTGCGATGCACTTGCACAGCCCTCCTCACCACTGTCTACTGTCTCACCCACTCACTGAGAGGACAGACGCATGCTCCACTTGACTGTCGCGTCTCTCACCCTCTCTGTTTTTCACATAATGATATTATCCTATATCCTCGCATGTGATTGGCCACAATATGGAGGGATTAGAGCATAGCTGAGCCACTGTGTGAGAGCTGAGCAGCGAAAGGAAATTAAGTGAGGAGTGGCTCTCGCTCAATGGGAGTCGACTCTTCTGATTCACTACAAAGTACTCTCTAAGCACGGCTCGTAGAGCTGATGCTTTTGCACATGACACATTATCGAATGTTACGTTGTGTGTCACTCCAAATCTCCCAACCACTATGTCGATCTGAGACAGCAACACCGAGACAGCGAGACCAAGACAAGACCAAGACCAAAGTCCGTCGAGACCAAGACCACGTAAAAGTGGTCTGGAGACCGGTCTGGAGACCAAGACCAACTCTAGTGTAACGGGTCAGTGCAATATCAGGACAGTCAGAGCATGTGTAATACTGGGGTTTGTGCAATATAATTGGTGTTTCCGTTATTGTTCTCTATTGTCCTCTGTTGTCCATTCTTCTTGTCATTGTTTGTTCTAATATGATGTGATTACTGTTTTTGTTCTTGTCACATGATCTGTAAATAGTGTCTCTGTATGTTTTTACTAACTTGTGTGTAAGACCAACCTGCCAGAGGGTCTGCAGATGGAAATTAGCCCAAGGCTATAATCTGGCATATTTGTTAAAATGTTCATTAATATGTATTGTCTCTCTTTCTAAATAATTTAATTTAATTTAATTAATAACATTAAATTATTTATTAAAGGAAACAATGTTCTTCCAAGATCATGGTGCTACATATAACAGACAATCAACATGGGACTACATAAAGTGCAAGTGTGCAAAAAACAAAAATCAAATCAAATCAATTTTATTTATATAGCACTTTTAAAAACAACAACTGTTGACCAAAGAACTGTACGATAAAATAATCAGATAAAATTTAAAAGGAAAGTAAAATAAAAGATAAGAAAATAATAAGAATAAAATAATGACAGATTCATACAGAATTAAGACAAAGAGTAAAAATGGGTCTTTAAATGAGTTTTAAAAGTATCGAGTGTTGGTGAGGTCCTGATATGTAAAGGCAGTTTATTCCACAGTTTCGGAGCAGTCGCAGCAAAAGCCCGATCTCCTCTGTGTTTTAATCTGGACCTAGGGACAATTAGAAGCATTTGGTCCGCAGACCTCAAAGGTCTTGCTGGAGTATAGGGCTTTGGAGTTGTCACGCCGCAATGCATTATGGGAGCGCACCACCATTTTAGCAGGCCACGAATCAAAACAAACACACTGTGTTGGAAGGAAGATTGCTACGAACCACACTTAAAAGCAGCTCAAAAGAAAAAGGACGTTATAGAGACAGATTGCGTCCAGATGCAAAGAGACGGTACTTACAAAAAATAGTGTGTATTGGAAATGTAGACCCGTATGAAAATACGGCTGTGGAGTAGAAACCCTGAAGACCAACCGCTATTGACTTAGCCTGATATATTTTCATACCTTGTCTGTGGAGTCAGCGAATACACAGCGAACCTATTTTGCAATTATAAATGTCTGGAGGCACACATCCAATTCACCAATGATTGGGTACAAGATTTGGCTTTTTTTAAGCCTCCACGTTGTGAATTCGCCGTCATTCAAACAAAGGTAAGTCAGCTTGAGTACTGCGAGTAAAATGCATTTGATTTCCCCCTGAACATTCAAGTTAGTGCATTCATGAGGGGAAATTACAGTGAGAACATGTGGAGGCTCTGTTAGATGGATAACATAGTGAGATCAGTGCATTGATGTGACATTGTCCTGAAGGATGTAGTTATTCTATATGGTTAAAGAAATTGCACTAATTATTTCATATTTATTATAAATAATCCTAATTATACACCTTGCTTCCGTGTTTGTGTCCTGTGTGACAAAATGTATTCTATTTTGGTTTTATACATTGATTAATGACCTGCAGAATCTCCTTATCATATTAAGTGATTCATAAAAGTCGAACTTTATGCTTTCCGTGATATCCGTAATATCAAGATGGCGCCAGTGTGTACGGCCTGCCGTCTGACTCTGTTTGTACTAGTGTTTTATTTTTACTTTGTTTTAAACCATGCTAACTCTCTGCTTGTATATGATCGCCAAATGCTGCTGGCTTTAAGATCCTCTCAGTTAAAAACTCGTTATTGCAATCGTGGATATCAGGGAACCTTCTCCCCACCGCTCCTGTCAGGAGTTCCAGCTTGTCTCCGTTGTGTTCCGGCGCTACCTCAACTGAGAGGGCGCCGTAGACGCCATGGGAAACGCAGTAGCTTATTGGTGAGAATGAAGGCTACCTGGACACGATTTCGAAAAATACCTCACCCTATCCCGACTGGATTTGACCGCATCAACTACTGGCACTCTCTGGACATGGCTTACACTTGCCTGACACCTGTTGTCGGGCTTACGACAATAACCCCGCGCCAGCGTCCCCCCGTCTTCGCTCAGGTGGAGTAAACCCTCAGAATCTACGGCCGATAGGTCGGGCACCCACATCGACCGCTGAGCCACCTGTACCACTAAGATTAAGTCTTGTTAATGCTTGATCGCTAGCAAACAAAACTTTTATTCTTAAGGACTTCTTTACTGATCGGGGACTGGATCTAATGCTTTTAATGGAAACTTGGCAGAGAGTCAGTGAGTCCAGCTGTTTTACTGAACTTTTACCGCCTGACTGTGAATATCTTAATGTGCCGAGGATGACTGGGCGTGGTGGTGGAGTGGCAGCTGTTTTTAGGAAGAAGCTCTCTTGCAAACAACTCTTAACTCACTCGTATTCTAGTTTTGAACTTCTGACGTTTGAATTGAGGCATCCCCACCCGACACTCGTTGCAGCTGTATACAGGCCTCCAAAATATCACAAGGATTTTGTCCAAGACTTTTCAAACTTTTTAGCTGGAACTGTGCCAAACCATGATCGAATCTTAATCGTTGGAGATTTTAATATTCATGTGTGTTGTCCCTCCAATTCATTGGCCAGAGACTTTTTAAGTTTGATAGACTCCTTCAGTCTTGCTCAACTTGTGTCTGGGCCAACCCAGAAACAGGGTCATACATTGGATCTTGTGCTGTCTTTAGGGTTACCGGTCCTAAGCATGGAAATATGTGATGCTGTTTTTTCTGATCACTGTCCTGTTGTGTTTGATATACTTATCTCTCCGCCATTTTACACCTCTTATTTCAACACGTCGTTGTCGTGTCTTTAACCAATCTAAAACAGAACAATTTTATATTGCTTTTAAAAAAGTTTTAAGATCTCCCCTTGGCTTTGGTACGAAGGAAATGACAGTTAATTTTTATGATATATGTAAAACTATCCTTGATGAGTTCGCTCCTTTTAAAACTATAAGCTCGAAACCACGACCAGACCCATGGATAAATAAGGCCACTCGTTCAGCCAGACGAGAGTGCAGGAAGGCTGAACGTAAGTGGAAAAAAGATGGGCTGCAGGTGTCCTATCAGGTATCAGGACATTGTAAAAGCTGAAAAGTCAAGGTTTCTTTCTAATGTTATTGAGAATAGCTCCAATAATTCTCGGGTTCTTTTTCAATTATTGACTCTGCCCTGAATATTTCCCCAGCTTCTTGTATTAATAGTTCCTCAGACACCTGTGAAAGGTTCCTGCAGTTTTTTATCAATAAGATAAAACAGCTTCGATCTATGATCGCCCTGCCTTCACATGACGTTTCTAAAATATTCACCTGCTTTGCTGATTTTGATCAGTTTGAGCTTGTGTGTCTTGATGAGGTGGAGGAAGTATGTAATGGCACAAAGACATCATCGTGTCCAAATGACATTATTCCAACACATTCTAAAAAAGATTTTTAAGGTTGTCAGTTCTGACATTTTAGCTATTTTTAATAGCAGCCTTAGCTCAGGTGTTGTACAGCCTGTTTTAAACATGCTATTGTACCGCCTGTACTTAAAAAACCTAATCTCAACTGCTCTGTCCTCACTAACTTCAGGCCTATTTCAAAGCTCCCCTTCCTGTCGAGAAGTTTGGAAAAGATTGTGTTTGTACAGCTGCAATCTTTTGTAAACAGACACAATGTTCTTGAGAGGTTTCAGTCTGGTTTTAAAACTCTTCATAGTACAGAAACTGCACTTTTAAAAGTTCTTAATGATCTTTTATTAGCCACTGACTCAGGTGACTCAGCTGTGCTTCTGCTTTTAGATCTGACCGCTGCCTTCAATACTGTTGACCACAGCATCTTAATCTCGCGGTTGGAGCATTGTGGCGTAAAGGGCACCCCATTAGAGTGGTTCAGGTCATACCTGTCTGACAGGATCCTTCTCTGTGAGCTTTGGCGATTTTATCTCTTCCTCAGCTCCCCTTACTTGTGGTGTTCCCCAGGGATCTATACTGGGGCCAATATTGTTCTCCATTTATATGCTGCCTCTAGGTCTAATTTTTAGAAAATGTAACATTTGTTTTCATTCATATGCCGATGATACTGAGATCTATCTTCAACTGAAGGGAAACAGTCCTGCCTCACTAGATCCCTTACTTCAGTGTCTCTGTGAAGTTAAATCTTTGATGGCCTCTAACTTCCTTAACTTCAATGTGAACAAAACTGAAGTGATAATTTTTGGACCAAGCGGCAATCCCAGCACCTCTAATGTTAACCTGCACAGTCTTGAGCCTTTTGTCAAATCACATGCCAAAAATTTGGGGGTTATATTTGACAGCAATTTCACCTTTGAAAAACAAATTAGCTCAGTCGTACAGCGGTCTTTCTTCAAACTGAGGCTTTTATCTAAGGTGAGATCATTTTTATCTTTTAAAAACTTTGAACGGGCGATTCATGCTTTCATTACATCCCAGCTGGACTATTGTAACTCCTTATATGCTGGAGTTAGCCAGACCTGTCTGGCAAGGCTGCAGTTAGTCCAGAATGCTGCAGTTCGTCTTCTGACACGTACTAAAAGATGTGAACACATTTCCCCGGTGCTCGCCTCCCTTCATTGGCTCCCTGTCCACTTCAGAATTAATTTAAAAATTTTATTGTTGACTTACAAAGCCCTGAATGGACAGGCTCCCGGGTATTTGTCTGACGTCTTGCAGACTTATACCCCCCTTAGATCTCTTAGATCAAGTGATTTTTTGCTTGTAGCTGCACCAAGGTCGAGGCTGGTTCATAGAGGTGATCCAGCATTTGCAGTTGTAGCGCCTAAGCTATGGAATAACAGGCTCCCACGGTCAATCTTTTTAAATCTTATCTTAAAACGCATTGTTATTTACTGGCTTTTAATACAGCATGAGAGTTATTTGTTAATTCATATTTGGTGTTTGCTATCAATACTCTAAGTTATTTTATTAGGTATGTTGTATTCTTGTACAGCACTTTGGTCAACGCTCCTGTTGTAATTAAATGTGCTATATAAATAATTAAACTAAACTAAACTAAACTTTCTCCATCTCTAAAGTGATTACATCATTTTTTGTTGGCAGATTTAGAATGTAACATGGAGCGTTCTATAGATGGATACATAAAAAGATAAAAAATTACATGTATGTAGGGATGGGTATCGTTTAGGTTTTATCCGATACCGGTGCCAAATCGGTACTTT
>NW_005187869.1:124812-129565 GCF_000239375.1 Pundamilia nyererei
AGCCCTGATCAATGCTAACAGCTGACCTGACTGGATACCTCCCTGGACTTTTTTGGGGGGGAGGTAACAACGGTAAAAACAGTAACAATAATAATATTTATATTTATAACAAGGTGCAATAACAATTAATGTGTAATAATAACAGTGTGCAATTCAAATACACGTATTCTTCTTTTTTATTACTAAGTTAATATACTGTGCTGTGTTGTTTGTGTTGCATTGTGATGTGTCGTATTGTGTCGTGTTATATGTGGTGCCGACGTAGGACAGTTTTCCAATTTCCTTGTACTATTGTACTATGTATGACTGTGCAATGACAATAAAGAGTTATCTTATCTTATATTTTGCTATTATATGTATATTTCCTTTTGTTTTTGAGTATTTGCATCGAGATCTAATCAACTGATACATAAGCTGAAGGGGCACTGGACTAATAGGACAAGATCATATATGAAACTAAATACATTTTTTGCAGTTATGTTTATGTTGATTACACCAAGTAAATTTTAACTCATGCAACTGTAAAAACACACTGTGTCTTGCAGGAAAAGGAATACCAAATGAACCGTCCTGTGGGGTGTGTCCTGTAAAGGTTCCCGAGCACGTTCCACCTACTGGTGCTGCTGCGACTGACCTTTATCAGCAGAAGCTGGGATCAACCTTAAAAAGTTGATCCCAGCTTCTTCAGTTTATCCCCTCTTAAGAAGCCAAACAGTTGACTAAAACTGAGTCTGTTTCTCATTCTCACCTGTTGTCACTGTACCAAAATGTGGTTCACAATAAGTATGAATGTTTTAAAAATGCAGACAGGTTTGTTTGTGTTCAACAAAAGTTGTGTGTGACCTGTTATGGTGGTGTTCATTGAAGAAATGAGTATACTTCTGCAAAAAGAAAAATTATTACAGAGAAAATGTTAAAGCTGTTTCAGTTTAGAACAGTTAAAATATTTTGCACTTACAATCTTGCATGGGATTGTTGGCAATAAACGGAGAGATTGCAAAACATAATAAAAGCACGGATGAAATAGGTGGGGCAAACACGTAGGTTAGCATTAAAATGCACGACTACCCCAGCTGATTTCACAAATAGTTCCACTTCCTTTGTAGGAGAACCCCATCAATTCATTCACCTACTGTGGTAGTAGTACCGTGGTGCAGTATTATGAGTTACACGTATATGGACCAGCACAGACATCCTTAACCTGGTGCGACTGTGTGGCATCAATGCCTGATTCAGACACGTGAGCAAAATAAAAAATGAGTCCTATAATATGCTTCCCTTGAGTCTAGAGTGTTCCTTGTGTCATTATTAACATGTCTGTCTGTTGTCAATATTGCTTTCTTTCTTTTGTATTTTAGTGCTGTCCATGCTGCTCACAGTTAGCTACACCTGCAGCATCTTGTTCCCATGTTTCATCTAAAGGTTGTGAGAGTTTTATTTATCTGTAAAGAAATTCATCAAGTCCTTACTGCTTACTGAAGGACTATGAGGCCCAGAAAAATTCTTTGTCAGTGGGCCTTTTCTTCTTTTGCTGACAGATAGTGGGTTTGTTGTGATAAATTAAATCATTCCAGTCCAACTGAAATCATTTTTAATTAGTGCAAGTACACTTCACTTCAGGCTTATGGGTTCTCTGCTTTAAATTGGAGCTTTGTGATGCCACAGCACCCAGTGCGGTCTGCAGCACTACTAACAAGATCGTCCAAAAAGTGCATTATTGTAAATAATAACATAATTGTGAATCACAGACCTAACTGGTCACAAGGTGCTTAGGGAAAAATGAGAGGCTTGTCTTGTTTGGAGTAACTTCAGCAGAGAAGATGACACTACATATTAATACAGTCACGTAAAGATTATAAACAAGTTGTTAAACATTAAATGTTCATTTTCTGTGTCATATTTCAAGTGCTTGATTAAGATGGTGAGTGGTTTATTTACATTCTGGCAGAAATCACATGCTGTGTGAAGTTGACACTGGTGGTATCAGTAAATAGCCACAGTTTAGTTTTCATTCCACATGCAGCTATAGCATTAATAAAGACGCCTTCATTTGCAGGTGTTGTTCCTATTCATTTAGTGCAGAGGGTTTGCACTGGTGGTGGTCAGAGGGCCCGGTGGCGCCTGTGTCCGGCAGCCTCGCTTCTGTCAGTGCGCCCCAGGGTGGCTGTGGCTACAATGTAGCTTGCTATCACCAGTGTGTGAATGTGTGTGTGAATGGGTGAATGACTGAATGTAGTGTGAAGCGCTTTGGGGTCCTATGGACTAGAAAAGCGCTATACAAATGCAGGCCATTTACCATTTTTTTTACCATTGTTATAGTGTAGAGGTTATTGTATAGAATGGCTTTTTTCCCATTACTTCCATGACTCATGACAGCATTTTTACTTTGTGTACTTTTAAATCGCATTGCCTTTTCATTCAGGTACATTACAAAAGTCCAACTAACGTTTAGTTTTGCTCTTGTTTTACACACCCCATGTCAGACATGTACATCCTCACCAGCTGTATGTCTGTTCTTGCTACATACTTTAGGGTTGTTTGTGGTGAAGTTTGGCATTTAGGACACAAGTCCTTTCAAAACAAGAGGAAGTGCAAAAAGTCCCCAGTGTTTCCTGAGTTTCCAGTGTTGTATATAATACATGATATGCAGTACTAGGTACCATATATCATCTAAATAAGATATATTGTCTAAATGTGTAAGGATATCGCCTTACATTAGGTTTATTTAGGCCAGTTTATTTCATGGAAATTGGGGAAATGGCCTGATACTTGCACAAAGGGAACATTTGTTATTAAATGCTACCCTCCCAACCTGTTTCTCATGTTGAGGCTGTGTAAAAGAATGGGGCATAAAAGGCTGCTTTGTCATCACAGCAGTAACAAACACAAACATCTGAAAATGAAGACCTTCTCCGACAGACTTCATGCCAGGGGTGTGTAACTCCAGGCCTTGGGGGCCGGTGTCCTGCAGGTTTTTAGACCTCACCCTGGGTCAGCACACCTGAATCACATGATTAGTTCATTACCAGGCCTCTGGAGAACTTCAAGACATGTTAGGGGTGTCCAAATTCATAGGCTGAATCCTCCTGAGGACCCGTCCTTCACGGTCTACGTGGGCTGGGTCCTCAGAAGGTCAGGTAGACAGGAAGCGAGCGGATGTGAAACTGGACGGTCTAGCCTTCAGATTTGCATCACCGCTGTCTCGGTGGAGTTTAATAAACTTGTCCGTCTGCTCCTTGCTATCTAAAATATAACAGGACACTGGCGTAAATTCTCGACCATCTCACACTTCTGTTTAATCAGTTTTCTGTTTGACGTGGATTAATAAAGTTTTATTTTATCTAATCTAATCTAAGAACTTTAATCTCAGCCAAACCGATTTACTCAGGAACAAATAAAACACTGAAAAAAGCCAAACAATAACATTTTTAGGTTATCTAAGTGACTTATATATCACGTTTAACCTGAGTAGTGCAAGACCACGGTGATCTGAAAATGATCCGCTGGGAGTTCTCGCCGGCTCTAGTGACCCTCGAGCTCCCGGCTAGCTATCGAGCTGGTGGATAACAGACGTCTCTGAAAACGTCGGAGCACTTTTGCAAATATGTGATGTCTTGATAAACCGAGCAGATATTTGAAGTTTACACAGCTACTTTCTCACCTGAAAATATGTTGAAAGTGTATTTTGTGACCCAGAAAGAGTAAAAAGAGTAATATTAACCCTCTGGGGTCCAGGGTGTAATTGGCCGTTTTTGACTATTTTTGATTTTATATTCTATATTTCCCCTTTAAAAACTGTTTATGTCACCTTGTTTGGTGTCATTATTTTCAGCACAACCTCAAATATTTGAAATTTGAGTTTTTTTTTCATTTTGGCATACTATATTAGCACAATTGATCTAAATTCAGACAAAAAATAAAAAATCTGAGTAGGAAAAAGTTATATTTTTTTTACTGTAAAACCCACAAACATGTTTAACGAATCATTTTCATAACTTGAAATGCAAATAGAAATTGTACATTTCTAAAAGTTTTTTATCAAAACTCTGGTTTTACGTGGCCCATCGACACAATTCACAAAACTGGTATATAGTTTGAAGTCCGCACTTTAGACCCAAGTTGAAATGGAGACTCTGAGTCGCTGCATATTGTAGCTGTGTCATCTTAAATTGGTCATGTGATTTTGATGCGCCGGCACGTCTGTCGACACCGGAGAGTTAAAACTTAGTAGCCACCATTGTTGAAAACTGGAATTGGCTGGGCCGTGCTATGCATTCTGGGATATGGTGGGCCACAAAAGATACACCCGACCCATCCTTCAAATTCGGGAAAAAGGAGGACGCATTTGTCAGCTGCATTCGGGGGAGTCTACGAATTTGACTCTTTGAAGTGAACGACGTGTTTTTTTTCCTTTCTCTCACCCTCTCTCTCGCACTTTTTTTCCGCTTTTTCTCCTTGTGCTTTGCGCTGGGAAGAGGGGGGAGGGGCGGTAGTTACACTCTCAGTAGCACAGGAACAGAGCGGGAGGGAGAGACAGAGAAAGAGAGCCAGGGACAACAACGTCACATTAGAAAGGTATAGTAATCATCCACAACTATTTTCAGTTGCAGATGATAAAGGATTCAGAAAATTTATTCATGCAGGCCCATATGACAGAGAATGTGCATCTTCTTTTTGTTTTCATATTTTTTCATATTTATATTTAATTGTGTTGTGGTTTGCAGTGTTTTGTGTTGTTTCACTTTAAATTTGT
>NW_005187869.1:130941-132919 GCF_000239375.1 Pundamilia nyererei
TAGACCACACCCCTTCTCATTACAGAGATGCACATCACCTAATATGCTTAATTGGTAGTAGGCTTTCGAGCCTATACAGCTTGGAGTAGGACAACATGCATGAAGAGGATGATGTGGACAAAATACTCATTTGCCTAATAATTCTGCACTCCCTGTATTTACGGTGGCCCCTAGAGACAAAGCACATACAAACTTCAAAACACGTAAAAAGTCCATAGCACGTAAAAACTCCAAAACACATACAAAACACAACAGAAGTGCTCCAGGATGCTAGGGGGCAGTGTTGAGCTTTGTTACCTAGTGGCTACACAAGCCAGGAAGTACCAACAACCGGATTTGGTGTGTGGTAGTAACAGGTAAATGAACATTTTTTTAAATTATTTGAATATACATGAGTGCTTGTGTATAAATACACAAACAATACACATATGCTTTCAATTGTGTAATTTAAGTGATCTAGGTAGCTGTTTTTGAAGTTCAGTTAACGCTAGAAATGTGTTTTGGAGTTTGTATGTCCTTTGTCTCTACGGGCCACTGTATATATTTATATATAAACATATGTAAAGAAAACCACGTTTTGTTTTTTACATTACTAATTCCTTTTGTGCAGAATTTTATATTGTTGTAAATAATAAATTAATTAAAGCAACAAAATAACCTGAAGAGCCGGTTGGGAGCCAAAAGAGCCAAGCCGAAAGAGCCGGTTCTAACCCTAAAAAGAGTCGGAAATCCCATCACTAAAGTTTAGCTAATCCACCGCCTCCTTTAATAATAACGATACTTGTAAGAAATTTAGCCAGTTTGCAGCTCTGGGTACCAGGATGAATGAATTAGAGAACCAGCTCCACACCATTGGCCCTGGCCTCCACCAGGCTGCTGTAGTCAGAGTGAGTGAAGGTAGCTTAGCCACTATTAGCTGTATTAGCCAGCAAATGATGTTGAAAATCAGTCCAGCTGGGTGACTATGAGAAGGAAGCATAGCCCTAAATAGAAGCCCCTTGTACACCACCAGCCTCTGCACACTTTAAATTGATTTTCCCCACACAGCAACACACCAAGAAAAAACATGGCAACTGTATCGTGAGAAGCATAATGCTAGACACATGACCGAGCATTGTTTATTGCCTTCCATGGGCCAGAGCAGGCGGCACTAAAGAAGCCCTGAAACTGTTACTGATATTTCCCATCGGCAGTGATGCCAGAAGTCAAAGGTCATTAAAACATGTTTACCATGTTTAGCATACTGTATTCATCTTAAATCGCTGTCTGTTTTTTTCTTGCCCTGTCTGGCACTTATGACAGCTATATAGAATCTCTATAGGCTCTTCTTGTTCCTGTGAATCTGTTAGCTGTTTATTTATTTCAGATTTTACATTATATGTGGTATGGTATGACGACGTCCAAGGCAGGACAGGCAAGAGAAAGAAAAGAGGAAATGGTGGGAGGTGGGACCTTCTGGGGGAAACCTGGTCCGTCCCACTTTGGAAGTAGCAGCTCTCATTTTTACAAATCTGGCCAAAGTTATTAAACCCAGGAAAGCATGACCCCACCCCCACAGAGACCTCTCTGCTCCCAGACCACCAAACCCAGACCAAAAATCAGCAAATAAGACATTAATTATGAAAAAGTCACAGACAGAATAATTAATACACATACTTAACAAACACTGTCAACTGAACCAAAGAGTAAAAAAGTTAAACGTGTATGATTAAACATTAGGTCTCTCTCTCTAAAGTCCCTGTTAGTAAATGATTAAGTAGCTGATCAACATATTGATTTAGTCTGCCTTACAGAAACCTGCTTACAGCAATATGATTATATTAGTTTATTTTTATTTTATTTTATTTTATTTTTTTGCATGGGATTAATGAAGACGCCGTCAATTTTAGAAACTCCCACCATGCTGTCAGAGAAGCGCTGATGTTGATGCTTTTAAAGCATGTCGTTGGATGTTTGAGCTGATAAATGGTAGGTCTGA
>NW_005187869.1:159982-162045 GCF_000239375.1 Pundamilia nyererei
AATTTCGATTGAGTTGGTCTACTAATGTTTTTCCCGATTTTTCTTTGCGAGAGAGGCATCACAGCTGTCCTTGGTGTTGTTCAATATCTAACAAACGAGTATTATTCAGGATTTTACAGAAAGATAGCGGAGCAGAGGTGGGCAAGTCCTTTCAGCCAGCCGCCATTACCGGAACCCCACTTTTAAATTTCTATATCTTCAAATCACATTTCTGTCTAGGATTCATGAATGTTTATTATTTATTATATTTATGTTGATATCTGATGCAGTGAACAATGATCTTGAAGAAGCCTGTATCTCTACAGTTCTGCTGGGTGTGCTAATGACATGTGCCCAGACAGTGATGAAGAGGGTTGTTGGAGACAATGCCACGCTGCCCTGCCACCATCACTTCTGGGTTGGTGATCATCCCACTCTGGACATTGAGTGGCTGCTCCTCAAGCCAACCAACAGGCAGAGAGTGGTATGTGTCTCTCAATGCATGAGGTTCACTGCCCATTTTGGATAGACAACAACAAACCTACTGTTACCTGTTCTCTTCCATAGTCTCATAGTCATTTTTAAACTATTATTTTAGTAAAATATTATTTTTATTAATATTTTTTAATTGATATTTTAATATTTAAGTTACTTTGAATTTTTTCAGTTGCACAGGTTTTCTAGGCATCATGAAAAGTTTCACACAAAGGTTGTATGAGTTAAGTTGTAGTTATAGTCGTTTTTCTATATAAAACTATTTTAGCGATTTTGTAGTACATAAAAAAACTACAAAAGAGTGCATACCTTTTGCAAATGGAAAACAGCATTTATCCATAGCTGTTGCAATTAATGTATTTTGCATTGCCTTGTTAAATGCACAGACAGAAAATAAAGAGCATTTCAAAGATCTGTTCATAGCTAACAGTTCGCTATTCTATAATGCAAATTCTGCAATCAAATACATTAAAACCTGATATTTTTCCAGAACCTTCCTCACCAACATTTAAAAGGATTTCTTCCTCTCCACATGGTCTACCTGTCCACTACATTTCATGAAATTCAGTATGGTAGCTTTTGTGTAACCCTACTCCAGGCAATCAAACGAACAAGCAAAGAAATGGCAACATTGGGTCCTTGACATTGGTAGTATGCAAAGGCTCAACAAAGCAGTGTTTTATCAGCATCCTTCCATTTTTAAATAATTATTTTTTCAAATAATTAAAAACATATATATTAAAATTCTTAAGCACATATAGTTCGACTCTCTCTCTGATATATTTGCTCATTGTTGTAGATAAACTGGACATTGTTGTTCCTCTATATATGCATTATCTTGCATGACATGTTACAAAACCACTACCATTACTACCCACCTGTTTCACATCCTCCTACCAGGTGATTACCTACTTTTCTGGAAGAGTTTTTGACCCCAACGAAGGACAACGCGGTCGTGTAGCTTTTGCTGGAGAGTACTTAAAAGGCGACGCATCTCTGCTCATCAGTGACTTGTCACTCACAGACTCAGGAGAGTACAGCTGCAAAGTCAAGACTGGGCCACGGTACCACTGGAGTACCATCAGTCTCACAGTGCTAGGTAAGTAAAAGACAGCCCTTGGTTCACAGAAACTAGAGATATATAGGTAGAAGATACATAAAGTGCCATGAAATCCATAACCTATGAATTAGAGCAGTCGTTCTACAATAGTTTCAAGTTTTACTGTCATATAAAGATAAACAGCGTAAAATTCTTTGGCTCGTGCTCCTCAACAACAACAACAGCAACAACAACAACAACAACAACAACAACAATAATAATAATAATAATAATAATAATAATAATAATAATAACAACAACAAAATACTTAAGCATAAATAATAAGAGAATTTAAGACAGTTGTTTGGTATTTACATTTTTTGCAAAAATCTTGTGCAGTGAGGATTTAAAGTGGTTAAAGTGACACTGTGTAGAGTCTAGTAGCTATAGTGAGTGTGTAATGATGTGTGCAGAATGTCAGCAGTTCCAAAGCCAGATGGCTTGTGGGTAGAAACTATCCCTGTGTCTGGTATTGTGGGTCTGGATGCTC
>NW_005187869.1:164689-177322 GCF_000239375.1 Pundamilia nyererei
CCAGAGTTTTCGTTAACTCAGGGTATACTTACTCAGTTTTTCCACTAAACCGGCTTCCTGAAACAGGGCCCAGGAGTGTGAAAAGTCTGTGGCTGGGATCACAGAGGATCCGCTACATCTTCCTCGTGCAGCGCTGTCTAGGGAAACCTTGCATGGCTGGCAGTTCAGTCCTGGTGATGCGCTGTCTGATCTCACCACCCTCTGCAGAGCTTTGGTCCTGAGCGTTACAGCTTCCATACCAGGTGGTGATGCAGCCAGTCAGAAGACTCTCAATGGTGCATCGGTATGAGTTTGTTAGTATTCTGGGGTTCATGCCGAATCTTCTCAGGTGCCGCAGGAAGAAGAGCCGCTGTCTTGCTGCTTTTGTGATCACACCAACATGGTGTGACCAGCTCAGATCCTCGCTGATGTTGATGCCCAGGAATCTGAAGCAGATGACTCTCTCCACCTCTGCTCCTTCGATGTGGATGGGAGTGTGGCCTCCTCTCTGCAGTCTCCTGTAATCCACGATGAGCTCCTTGGTTTTGCTGACGTTGAACAGCAGGTTGTTGTCGCGGCACCATGATGTCAGGGCTCTCACTTCTGCCCTGTATGCCATCTCATCTCCATCAGAAATGCAGCCGATAATGATGGTGTCAAATGCAATATATGATGGTGTTGGAGCTGTGTGTTTCTGTACAGTCGTGGGTGAACAGGGTGTACAGCAGGGGGGGGTGAGCACTCATCCCTTGGGGGCACCTGTGCTGAGTGAGAGTGTGGATGTCTGTCAGGAAGTCCAGGATCCAGCTGCACAGGGAGGAGCTGATGTTCAGGTCACTGGTCATATCATCCAGACAGGACGAGTCTGGATGATATGATGGTGTTGAAGGCGGAGCTAGAGTTAATGAACAGCATATGCACATATGTGTTTTTCTGGTCCAGGTGGGAGAGGGCAATGTGAAGTTCACTTGCTATTGCGTCTGTAGATCTGTTAGGCCTGTAGGCAAACTGGAGTGCTCAGAGCACTTCATAGCAATGGAGGTGAGTGCTACTGTTTGATAGTCATTTAGGCAGCTCACATTAGTTTTCTTTGGGACAGGGGTGATGGTGATCCTCTTAAAACATTTTGGGACAGCAGCCTGGTCCAGGAGCTTTCCGAGTGTTTATTTTCCTGATGTATTTACACACGACTGCCTGAGAAATCTGAAGAGAGCAGCAGCTGTCCTCTTCCAGCAAAAGCTCTTGAGATAGCTGTTTATCAAAGCGTGCATAGAAGGTGTTAAGCTTATTAGGGTAGAGAAGCAGTTACCTTCCTCACTCTGCCGCTGTTTCCCTTGTAGTCTGCGATGGTCTTCAGACCACTCCACATGTTCATCCACATTCCTCCACATGAGCTGCTTAGTGCTGGAGGGAGGTTGGAACAGTCAGAATTTACATTCAGAAGGCAATATCCTTGGATTCTGCCAAACAAACACAGATTCTCACAAATGCTTGTACAGGACTGTCACGATGCACTCAGGAGTGAGCGACTCTCTCGTACAAATAAGAGAGAGATATTAGATATTGGATGGGGCCGCTTTATGTAAAAGCATATGGTTCTGTGAAAAAATCTAACATTGCCCTATTTACCCATCCTGCAATCCAAGCACTCCATTTAGAGCTGGTCTGGAATCAGTCAACTGAGACATTTTTGGTAGCATTGAAGAGATTTGTTGCTCTGAGAGGCGTTATCTATTTCGACAAAATTTAAGAGAGCAGACCAAGACTTAAAAGGGCTATAAAAGACCAATAAAGTCCTGCAGTTATTGAAGTTTTTCTCAAAAAGGGGCATCACCTGGAAGTTCATTGCAGAGCAAACAGCCTGGTGGGGTGAATATTGGGATCATCTTGTCCAGTTGGTGAAAACCTGTCTCAAGAACGTACTAGGAAGAGCTTCACTCAGCTTTGAAGAAATGTGCACTGTACTAACAGAAGTCAAAGCTACCCTGAACTCTAGACCTCTCACTTTTGTGCACAATGAGGAAAATGAGGCAGCCACTTACATTCCCACCAGGGAATTGGGTGGTATAAGACGGATCAACAAGAAAACAAAATGAATAGGAGCCTAAAGTCCAAAAACAAGAGCATAAGCATCCAAAACATAGTTCACTGCTACCCTTGTAGCAGGAACAGGGAATGACCTGGCCCTAGCCACCTTTACCCAGGGAACTAGAACAGGTGTAGAAAAAGGCTGGACCGCAGTCACCCTTGGGACCGGAACATGCTGAGGTGCCGAATAAGTCTTTACAAAGTCCAACACAGCTGTAGAAAAATGACACACTGACTTATTGCTTGTTGCCTCAGATTCACTACATGGTTTAATAGTAACTAAACTAGAAAGTTCATTAGGCAGCTCTGAAACTCCACTGCTAACCCATCTTGAATTTGCCTCCGATAAAAGAGTTCACAGTCTTAACCAATGCTACTGACACGGAAAGAATTTAGAGTCTTTATGCTGGCAGACTAGGGTTTGAAAGGGTGGCAGTGCTACTCACAGGAGACATAGACTCAAGTGGAATAACTGTTTGAAGTTGACACGTGGACCTCTGAGAAGAGGGAGTCTGTGGGACCGAGGCAACATATCACTCTGACGTGCTGTGGTGTATTTTGAAGGCCTGAACATGAAGATGAAACCTGGCGAGGATACGGTAACCTTGGAAACATCCCAACAACAGACTGTTCTCTCTGTTGAGGTCAGGAAAGCGATTCCGCTCCCTGAAGACCAACACAGAGAGACTGAGGAGGAGCTTCTTCCCGCAGGCGATACGGTCTCTCAATCACACCACACACAGTACTGACCCACACATACAGTTCTTACACACACACTGGACTTTCTGGACTTTGGTATTGCACAACACTGGTCACTATATTCTTCATTTCCAGTTAATACTTGTACAGCTGCTGTTATTGTGTATATATTTATTTAGATTTAGATTTCTTCATACATTCTTATATAGTTCTATATTGTGTATTGTGTATTTTGTTGTACAGTTATTTTATTTTCAACTTTAATTTATCTTTATCTTATTCTTCCCAGTTAAATTTACCCTTCATTCTAATTTGTGTTGTACAGTTATTTCATTTTTAACCTTAATTTATATTTTATTCCTTCCTAGTTAAATTTACCCTTTTTAATTTTTCATATTTATTTCCTATCTTATTCATAGCCTTTTCCTTTTTTGTTTTCTTTAGGTCACGAGCAGTTGTCCAAGCATTTCACTACATATCGTACTGTGTATGACTGTGTACGTGACAAATAAAATTTGAATTTGAATTTGAATTTGAACATAACCTGACAACGAATAACAGGAAACTCACACACTGGATACACAGAGAAGAGACACATGGGGAACACAGCTGACACAAATGAACATGATGCCACAGGGGAAGCAAAACTCAACACATTGGACATAAAACACAAGACTATCAAAATAAAACAGGAAACATAAACATGAAGACCAAAGACACACGGGGAGGTAAACGTAAACAGTTTCTGCCACTAGAGTGGCCGATAAAAGACGAAGTCATTTGATTTCACAGGCAGGCAACAGGTGAGACAAGCACATAAGCTCAAGGAATAAATCATAATGAATGCAAACCACAAAACTGAAATATATCAGAATATGATACCAGACTAAACTATTTTTAAACAGTAACTAAATCATCATGATACCAAGACAATATACAGTTAGCTCAGGATGCTGAGTGAAAACAATCCTGTCAATTGTCATTAGAAGACAGCATTTTCCAGGATCCTTTGCAGTAAGAAAAAAAATGAGGGAAGCCATTATAATTTGTGCTCTTCTGTTGTTCAGTGTTTCATGTTGTCCACCATTTTAAAGTCTCATATAAAGTCTATCGTCTCTTTTACAGATATCCTGTCTGTTTTCTTGGCTAGGGGATAGGACCAGGGATAGCTCAGTAGGTAGAGTCGGGCCCCATGATCAGAAGGTCGGTGGTTCGAATCCACTAAACGGCTACCCTGAGGTACCCCTGAGCAAGGTACTGCTCCCTGGGCGCCCAATGGCTGCCCACTGCTTCACTGAGTAAATGGGTTAAATGCAGAGAGGAATTTCCCCACGGGGATCAATAAAGTACACTTTTCTTTTCTAAGTGGATTTGCTACATCAGGGATATTTCAATCGGCTTTGCAGTCTTTAGGACCAGCGGCAAAAAAGTGGTCTGGTAACTCAAAGTGAGACCCAAGATTTCCCAGAATTCAAAAAGTTAAAGTTAAACAAATTTGACCTTGACCTTAAAGAGCCTGGTTTGACTGAAAAACCCAGGAGAGAGCATGGTGAAATACCTGAGAGAGGTCTGGCCTTTGCTGAAGAGCTTGTTGTGACACCTGGTCCCTCTACATCACAGCTAAGAGAAAGTAAAAGGTTTTAATTCCCAGCCAGAGTCCTAAAAGAGGGATTTTCTCTATTTCCTAATTATAAAGCATTTTTATTGTTAATAATGGATTAATTCAAAATACAGGTTTGATCAGTATATAAAGGAAAAATATAGTTTAAGTAGTGAAAATGATTGTTTTAATGTCAGAGTTGTGTGTGTGCACATGAGCCAGCCTCAACCTTGTGTGTGTCTGAAGGAATGAAGGAAGATAAGAACTGTGTTGCCAAATCATCATAGAAATAATCCTGAAGAACCATAGCATTAGGTTTTTTAAGTGTAAAACACAAAACCATGATTTATATGTGGTTGTACTGATGGTTAACACAGTTGCACTTAAAACTAATATAATATAACATATTAAATGCAAATACATAAGGATCAGCCACAGAAAAATGATCTGTGGCTAATTCTAAATACAGGTCCTCTTCTGCTTCTCTTGAATATGGTGTGCCACAGGGCTCTGTTTTGGGGCCTTTATTGTTTTTGCTGTACATACTCCCTCTTCAGCACTTATTGAGCACTTTTAAAGATATTTCTTATCACTGCTATGCAGATGATATTCAGTTGTATATCTTCTTTAAGCCCCAAGATGTTTTCCAAACTACCGATTTTACAAAGGTGCTTAGATTCCATTAGGGGATGGATGGCTGATAACTTTCTTCAGCTAAATGAGGGGAAAACTGAAGTCCTTGTTTGTGCTCCCAAAAAACTGGTACCTATGGTGATGGAAAACTTCGCTACATTTGCCAAACCTTCTATCAGGAACCTTGGTGTAACTTTTGACTCAGCTCTGACTTTGGACACTCATGCTAATTTATTGGTTCGCTCCTGTTTTTATCATTTAAAAAATATTGCTAAGGTGAGTCCCATTATATCACGCTCAGAACTAGAAATGGTCATCCATGCATTTGTCTCATCTCGTTTGGATTATTGTAATTCTTTGTTTACTTGTTTATGTAAAGCCTCCGTGGATCGTCTCCAAGTTGTTCAGAACGCTGCCACAAAGCTTCTGACCAAGTCTTCTAAATACTCCCACGTTACACCTCTGCTGATCCAGTTGCACTGACTCCCCATAAAATTAAGAATCCACTTCAAGATTTTGACTTTGACATTCAGCACCAACCTATATCAGAGATCTTTTAAATCAGTACATCCCCAGCAGGTCCCTGAGGTCAGGTGATGAGGACTTGCTGGTCGTCCAACATACGAGGCTAAAAGCGATAGTGTTTGTAACTGTGGCCCCCAGACTCTGGAACTCCCTTCCTTTGAGCCCGAGATCTGTGGACTCAGTGGTTTCATTTAAAAAACAGCTAAAAACCGATCTTTTTTGGGATTTGGGATTTTTGTCTTGAAAGGTGGTATACAAATACAATTTTACTTTACTTTACTTTAAGGGTTAATTATTCTTAGTTGCTTAATACTGGCATGCTGAATATCAATAAAATAAAATAAATATGTTTAAGTTAACCAGTATAATGAATCAGAAAATACAGTAACAGTGATTCTAATAACAGGCTTCACTGAGAGCCTGCACAGAGTCTGATCTTGGTGTGTGTGTGTGTGCAGGAAGTGAATTATATCCATTTGTAGTTAAATGTTTACATTTAAATGATTTCTTTATGTTAAGAATAACAAAGAAAATGTAATGAGGTGATTTTAAAGTGTAAAAGCTGGCATGCTGAATATCAATAAAATAAAAATAAATAAAAGCTTTGTTTTAAATCATGTAAGTCAGATAGAGAGATAGATAAGGTATTTAAACGTCAACAGTTAGACTGTCCAAAATGCAAAATGTGACATCCAGTAGGGAAATGAGGGAGAAAGGGTGAGCAGATGTAAAAGAGATTTTGGGTTCTACCCTTTAGTCTTCTGTGAGCAGTTCAGACGATTCCAGCAGATAGAGTCCAAACTGTGAACCTGTGAATTGATTTTTGAATTTCTGGATTTTCATCTGCTCATTTTTGCTTTTTGATGGTTCATTCAAAAGTATTTTGATTTGCATCATACTTCCACTAAATGCCCATCTGCTTTCCTGTTGGGTGAACAAAATCAGCATTAGCTCGGAGCAGGTTGTTAGATAAACATAGTTAAAGTATTTAATAATTGTTTAATGATGTTTTTATTATTTCATTTTGTTTTTGCTTTGCTCCTGTTAAATCGCTTTAACAAAGTCTAAATGGTGGACATATACTTTACTGTTTCACAGAAGGTTAAAAAGTCTGAGGATTCTTCTTTATTGGTGCAAATAGCTCTTACAGGTTATCCTAGCTATATTAATAAATTTATAATTCCTTGGAGCCTCCTTTCCAGGCCACTAATTGAAACAGAAATAACAATTGCCATGATCAATAGAGGAGCTACCATTAATATTCCTGCATTTATTCCCGTGTTCAGTGTTGACTGGAAAGTCCTCTTTATCCCATAATCTAACTTGTCAAAAATGAGCAGAGAAAAGCCAAAACCAATTTGCAGGTTTACAGTTTGGGCAGCAGTTGATCCCTCTGGCACCTGAAAGAAAAGAACCTCTGTGTCTTTTCAACTTTCATACCTGCCCCCCCTGTCTTTCTGGATATCTTCTGAAATGACATCTGGCCTCACCCACTGTGACATCCAATCAGCTGATGTCCTTATCTTTCTCTCATTCTACCTGACTGCTCCACATACATGGTTTAAAAAAAAGTTTAAACTTTAAAATCACTTCATTACATTATATACCTTATTTCTAATACTCTGAACAGAGAAAATTCCATTATGTATGAACATTCAGTCACATATGAAAATACTTTAATTTAGTTTATGCTATTTTACTTTAACGAGATCTATCGTTAGCTCATTCTAATATGAAAATGTATTTCTTCAAAATCCCTTTTTGTTTTAAACACATTCAAATACTTTCTCTCACCTTTTCTCTTCAAAACTCTGCTTGCTAATCACACAACACAATATAATTACTTTCATTAAATCACACATTTTAAAAGTCAGACGTTCTTTTAGATAAGTGGCTCCTTGGTGTCACTCGCTCACTTGCCCCTCCCATCCTTTTCACATAAACACATGCACACACAACTTCCAAGGTCATCTTTGCAAAAACAAGCCACTCCATATGAAATCTAAGTGAAAGGCCTTTTATTAGAATTATTACATAGATTATATTTTTTTATTTATTATATTCAGATCAGAAAAATCATATCATTTCAAAAATAATTTCAGCAAAATCATATATGGTTCTCTGTTCAGCTACAACACTTAGTACCATTTGTTTTATTCAGAATCATGTGTAATAATGCGTTGTTATCTTTCATATTCCTGCAGCCACACAGACACTAATCTGCCAAGTGTGAAGCTGGATCATGTCTGTGCGCACAAAGACAGGGTGGCTGTAGCTCAGGAGGTGGAGCAGGTCATCTACTCATTAGAAGGTTGGTGGTTCAGTCTGCTCCACTGCTGCAGTCTCCGTGCCAAATATCTGTGGGCAAGATACTAATCCCAAGTTGCTTTCTGATGCATCTTTCAGAGTGTGAATGAGTCAGGCATGTTGTATAAAGTGATTTGAGTGTTAGAGAGTAGAAAAGTGCTAAATAAGAATCAGGCTATCATTCATTTAGCAAAATATAGGCGTTAGAATAATTTCCATTGCTTATCTGATTTCTGGGCAGCATGGTAGTGCAGCGATATACACTGTTGGCTAGACTTGTAGTCAAGACCACCTAAACCGAGACCAAGACAAGACCAAGTCGAGACGAGACCAAGACCGAGACCGAGAGTGAAACCAAGAGGACAGACGCACGCTTGGCCATAATATGGAGGGATTGGAGCATAGCTGAGCCACTGTGTGAGAGATGAGCAGCGTAAGGAAATTAAGTGAGGGTAGAAATTACTGAAAGATTAATAGGCTCTGTTTTGAGTTTTGTTCAAAAAAGAATGACTTCATATAGGGAAAAAAAATATATCACATATGCAGGACACCTTAATCTAGCTTTTTAATTAAGCAGCGAGGCAGAACAAAGTCGGGGCTGTATCAAGACACGAGGACTAAACCCCAATTCAACCAGACCCAGAACTGATCCGGAATTAAAACAGGACTACAACAGTTCAAAATCAGGACTACTGAGGACTTAACCAAGACAGAACCAGAATCAGAACTAGATGATAGTAGCACTAAAAATCCTCATAGACCTGCACTAAACTTATTTTTTTAATTCAACCAAAGTCCACTATTTAGATTCAGAAATGTTTATATAATAACTTAGCCTTGTTGTGCGAACAAGCCTGCAAAACGTAATAAATATAGAATTTGAAAGTAACATATTGTATCTAAAAAGATACAGTAGGCACTGGATACATGTTCTGATGAGTTTTGGCAAACAACCATGTGAAGACAGTGGAGATTATTGTGGACTTCAGGAAGCACACAGCTCCACTCCCCCCCATCATCCTAACTGACACCCCCATCACCTCTGTGGACTCATTCCGCTTCCTGGGTACCACCATCACCCAGGACCTGAAGTGGGAGCCCACCATCACCTCCGTCATCAAGAAAGCCCAGCAGAGGATGTACTTCCTGAGGCAGCTGAAGAAATTCAACCTGCCAACACGGACGATGATGCAGTTCTACACTGCAATCATCGAGTCCATCCTCACCTCCTCCATCACCGTGTGGTACGCTGGAGCCACTATCAGGGACAAACAGAGACTGCAGCGTGTTGTGCGCTCTGCTGAGAAGGTGATTGGCTGCAAACTCCCATCTCTGCAGGACCTGTACACCTCCAGGACACTGCGGCGTGCAGCCCGGATCTCAGCTGACCCTTCTCACCCTGGACACAGTCTGTTTGACCTTCTCCCCTCAGGCAGGAGGCTCCGGTCCATTCGCACCAGAACCTCTCGCCATAAGAACAGTTTCTTCCCCTCTGCTGTCGGACACATGAACAATAACCATATGACTGTCCCCGCCACAAACACATGACCCTACGCTGTGTCACTGCATCATTACATGCCTGGCACTGATCACCACCTGCACTCATGTATATATCATGTATATATCTATCCACTTAGCACTTTAATTCTTATTCTTATTTTATATTTTTATGACAGTATGTTGCACTGAAGCACCGCAGCAATTTCCTAATGTTGTAAACCTGCTCAACATCTGGCAATAAACCCTTTCTGATTCTGATTCTGATTCTGATTCTACATAGCACTTTAATTCTTATTGTTTGCACTGAAGCACCGCAGCAATTTCCTAATGTTGTAAACCTCAACATCTGGCAATAAACCCCATTCTGATTCTGATTCTGATTCTGACTAACATGTGTGTCTCACCTGCTCTTGTTCCCTCTCTGGTCTGTCCTCATTCTCTCTCTCTCTCTCTCTCTCTCTCTCTCCCTCTCTGTTCCTCTCTCTCTCTCTTTGTGCTGACAATCAAGCCAAACACCAACATCATCAAATATACAGTTGAAACCAGATATTTACAAACTCTTCAGATAAAAACACTTTTTTAATTGTAACATCAAATCAGACTAAATGTTTATTTTTTTAGATTTGTTAACATATTTGTTAACTTTAAGAGTAAAGAGAGAAACTGTCTGTATTTCTTAATTGCAAATGGCACCAAATTGTATTCAAATTGAGCCACACTTATGGAGCTCCACAGTTCTGTTCCTGGTGTTTTGGTTGATATCTCTTGATTTTCCCATGTCACAGAAACAGGCTCTGTGTTTTGCCTTATATGCATCCACAGCTGTGCCACCAGTTTACTCACATGGACTCTACTAACCAATCAGAAGCTTCTTCAGCTCAGAATAGAATCGTCTGGAGTTTCTTATTAATTAACAATAAACTTAGTGTATATGTACTGCTAAATTTGATGAAAGTGATAAAAATAGAAGCTCTGTCTCTCTTTATTCTGACATTCAACTAATTCAAAAGATATTTCAATATTTATTTATCTAAAACAAAACAAGTTTACTCTAAATTCATGTTTAACAGTAAAAAATTTTTTTGATGTTTTTTCCCAACAGTGTATAAAATATCTGGTTTCAGCTGTGAATATACTGCTGTGTATTGAAATTCCTCTTGTTTTGCATAGAAATATACTGAACAACATACAAAGCATAATATAAAAAGTAACATCTACCTGAGTTTTTTTTTGAAAGAAGCCCCTTATGTCCATTGTTGTGTTCATCAGTACATAACTGAAACCAATTTAGAGAGTTTGTTTAGCCGTGGAGGGAAACAACTGAAAATATGAAATAAACACACACATGTGAGCTAAGACTCTCTAAAAAAACCAACATTGTTGTTGTTCAGCTTTTCATTTCGCCATTTGTTGATTCACTTGAAGAGCAAGTAACGTAATATGGGTCAAGTGATAGTTTGATATCAATCTTTTGTGATACACCACCATATTTACATTATTTGTACAGTACGAATGATTTGCTTTGGTACCTGGTCAAACTTAAGCTCTCCTCTGTCTGCCTGGCTGCGCTTCTCCTACAGCAAACTCGCAGGCAGCAGCTTCTCCCCCCTCGCTCACATGCGTAAGTGCTGTGCTCAGTCGCCTAGTGCCTGAGCTCGGATCATACCAAAATTAGGGGGAATTTACGACTGTGCGCTATGTGCTTCGAATATTGTGTGTAGTTTTTGTTTTATACAGTTGTCAGTCAGGAATCTGACGATGTTGATCTGAGAATGCAAGACCAAGACAGCGAGACCAAGACCACGTACAAGTGGTCTCGAGACCGGTCTCAAGACCCAAATAGAGGAGCTAAATCAATGCACTTTTGTGAAAGACTGGGTGGGACCAGTTCCATGCAGGGCAGAGAGTGTGGATAAAGGCACGTGACAATCAAAAGGACACTGCAGTGTTGTGATGAGTTTGACATACTGGAGACAATTTTGTTAAAGAAGAGGGATGTGCAGGTAAAAGAAGAGCAGTTTAGCCTATTCCAAGGTAGAAGGAACCAGGAATCAAAGTGGCCAACAAACTAAACCAGGAACCAAAGGGGCTGTTCATCCATTTTGGTGGGTTGTATGTTAGGATTTGACTGGAATCTATGTGATATGGACTAACAGTCCTGGCATAAATCAGGAAGTAAAGATATGTGAATGGAGTGGAGATCACTACATCTTCAAAAATCAGGATTCACACCTAAGAGTAACTCAGCAGAGGTTGGAATCGCTGGTATCTGGATTGCCAAGGACTACAGCCAGCCATAACAAAAAGTGGTATAGAGGTAGATAGGCCACTTGGCTGGAATTAGTCACTGAAAGAGAAGAACCCATTCATATGTAGATGTGCATTGCGTGGCCAATGTGATTCAAGTATCTTCTAGCATGAGAGGAATTGCTGTCTCCTGGAATCATGCCATTGCCAAAGTCAGATGGATTGGCCATCACTGGAAGTAGGTGTGGCTGAATCTTGAGGTGAGGTGGTACCCATCCCTAATATAATCAGGAACTCTCTAGATGCTGAATCAAAAGACATTGTTGGGGACTTGAGGGAGGCAGCAAGCCACGCATAATTCCCCTGATACAAAGCAGATTCCTGAGACCATGTGGTGACCAAGAAGCAACAAAAGGTTCTAGGTAACCCTAACTTGGCCCGGGCAAAGAAGCAGAAATATAACCATAGGTTTGAAATTAAAAATGGAAATTGAAATGCCTACAGCACATAGAGCCAGCAACAAACAAGATATTGGACTTGAGGAGTGAAGACAACAGCCTAGGAAATGACAAGGATATTGAAAAAACAATTTTTCACCTTTGCCTGATGATTAAGGTTATGTAGCAGGCCTGGTAGCAGTCCAGAGATGTGTATGTTGCATAGGACAACCTGACTATTTTGAAAAATCGGTGTAGGTTCCACTACTCCATTCTCACTCTTTTGTGATAACTAGACAAATAGATGAGAAAGAATCAGCTGCTAGGCTGGAGATGGGAGTGGCAGAAGTGTCACACAGTGTCTAGTGGAGCCCCATAGTTCTTATGGTGAGGAAAGATGGGTCTATACAGTTCTGTGCATTGGATTCAATGCAATTCATTTTAATTATACAGCGCCAAATCACAACAATAGTCGCCTTAAAGCGCTTTATATTGTAAGGTAGAACCTAGAATAATACATAAAGAGAAAAACCCAACAATCATATGACCCCCTATGAGCAAGCACTTTGGCAACAGTGGGAAGGAAAAACTCCCTTTTAACAGGAAGAAACCTCCGGC
>NW_005187869.1:180060-181744 GCF_000239375.1 Pundamilia nyererei
TAATAAATCCGAGCAATAGTAATAAGTGTGCCTTTTGGCATAGGCACACTTAACAACATCATTGCGATGATCTATGTGAATATAACAGTAAATACTAAATATTGAATATGATTGTGCAGCACGTAGGATCGACAGCGCACAGGTAGGAGCCAAAAAGGGTGTAGTTTTTGTCTGTGAGCACCCATGGGAAGACAGCCTAGAGCTGGAGTGCAGTCAGGGACATGGCTCGTTGGGGGTGTCAGCTCACTAAGCTGGCCCTGTCGGCCACGTAGACCCACAACATTTGGGCAATCTGCCAGACAGAGAGCCAGCGCCGCAGGCCGGAGAACTGTCAACCGCTGGCCAATCCATCAGACGCAGCGAGGTCCGACTGGCATATAAAACCGGCGAAGCACGGGCAATACGCCTGGGGAACACAGCCTACAGCAGTGCTGGCCGCTAGGCCCAACTCAAAGGATGTCAGGAGGGAGGAGGGCGGCTGGAGGACAGCTGAGCCTAGGCTCCGCGTCCTCCCCGCCTCAATTGAACATGGCCATCTCCACATGCCTGCATAGGCCCCTCAGCAAGGTGGCCGCAGGGTAGACAGGCAGTCCCATCAGGCAACCCTGGTTGTCTGACCGGAGCAAAGCGTCAGAAACATCAACCTCCTGGAGGAGGGGCCAAAGGCAAGGCAACTACTCCCGCCATGCACGGCAGCAACCAACTGCGGGCAGGGGACCATAAATGCTGGGAGGCAGGGCACACAACTGCCTGCAACCAGACCAATCAGGCCGCAGCCGCGGCACCTGAGACAGGAGGTGCTGAGGCTGCATGATAGCATCAACCTTGAGGTCCACTCTACTAGATGGCACCTCAGGAAGGGCTAATTCCCACACCCGGCATGCTCCAATCAAGAGCCGAAGGGACCCATCTCACCCGACACTGTGCCTGGGGACCAGCAGGGGGCAGCCCAGGGACAGGTGGGCAACACCGGAGGAGAGGATGGAAGCTTCTTCAACATCCACCACCTGATAGTCAACCTCCACCGACCAGGGCCTCACAGAGGCGGAGCCATGGGAAGGACGCTGTGGGAGGGACAGGCAGTGAATCAGCAACAGGTGTGGGAGGGGACCCAGCCCATGACCTGCCTATCTGGTGTCTACAGCAGTGGCAGCCATGTTCCCCATAGTAGCCTGCTCTCTCATTTTTGGAGGCAGGAGAAGAGGGAGGGGCGGGCCATTTAAATGCTCTTTCAGAAAACCAACCACGGTCTGTCTAGTTTGTGCTGGCAACAAAGCATTGCATGCAAGCGTCAGCTTCTTTAGCCAACACAGTAGTGATGTGTCGGTCGCGAACAAAACGGTTCTTAGAGCTGACTCTTTGAAGTGAACGACGCGAGCCAGCTCCTTATTCCGAGCCGTGGTTTTTTCTCCCTCTTTCTCTCACCCTCTCTCTTGCACTTTTTTTCCGCTTCACTCCGGGGGGCGGTAGTTACACTCGCACTCAGGGGGGATTGCAGTGACATGCCCGTGAGCTTCGCCAGCAGTCAGCTGTGCCAGAGTGACCGAGCCTCAGGCCGAGAGGATGAGGGCACCCCACCCCCGAAGTGGCCCGAGCGAGCTCCAGGCTCCAGGCCCCGACGAGTGAGCCGGTGTGTACCTGTACGCCCATCCCCGGAAAACAAAGAACCACCAACGCACCGATG
>NW_005187869.1:184153-201707 GCF_000239375.1 Pundamilia nyererei
AAGTATTTGATTCCTTTACAACACCAATCTGAAAAGTTTATCATATTATTGTTTTGTAATATGTCAGGGTTGTTCCAGATAGGTGTACGTCTGCATGGGATTAATGAAGACTCCGTCAATTTTAGAAACTCCCACCATGCTGTCATAGAAGAGCTGATGTTGATGCTTTTAAAACATTCATGTCGTTGGATGTTTGAGCTGATAAATGGTAGGTCTGAAATCTCTAGATTATTGCAAAGTGCTTGTTCTTCATCTAGCCAAGGTTCATCTAAGAGGGTATGTTTTGGCCATCCTGAGATAAACTGAAGCCTGTTGGCTAAGAAGTAGTGCTGAAAGTTAGGTAGTTCTAGTCCTCCTTTATCCTTGGTCTTTTGTAGTGTTTTTAAGCTTATACGTGGGGGTTTATCTTTCCAAAGGAATTTGGACATGTATGAATCTAGGGATCTGAACCAATCTTGTGGTGGTTTAGTTGGGATCATTGAGAATAAATAATTTATTTTTGGTAAGACCATCATTTTTATAGCGGCAACCCTTCCCATGAGTGATATGGGTAGAGATTTCCATCTAGCCAGATCACCTTCTACCTTCTTTAAAAGTGGGATATGGTTTAATTTAGTTAGATCTGCAAGCTTGGGAGAAACATTAATACCTAAATATTTTATATTTCCAAATTGCAGTGGTGTAGAAGAAGAATTATGGAAGGAGCAATTCATCGGAAGGACTGTAGATTCAATCACACCAGAGATATTGGTTTGTGAATTTTGGAGAAAAAGTAACACATCATCCGCATAAAGGCTGACTTTATGTTCCACGTTCTTGTATTTTATGCCCTTAATTACTGTATTCTGTCTAATTGCTGCTGCTAGTGGTTCAATAAAAATTGTAAACAGTGAAGGGGAGAGTGGGCATTCCTGCCTGGTGCCCCTCAGGAGACAGAAGCTGGAGGATGTTTGGTCATTTGTTTTGACACAAGCTGTTGGGGAATTGTATAATATTTTTAACCAGTTAATGAAAGAGGATCCAAAACCAAATTTGTGTAAAGTTGCAAATAGAAATTTCCAGTTAACTCTGTCAAATGCTTTCTCTGCATCTAAAGAAAATATTGTAGTTTCGATGTTTTTACTGTATGAGTAGTCTATCAAATTAAGTAATCTACCTGTATTTGTTGATGAGTGCCTACCTTTTATGAAACCAGTTTGGCCAGGATGAAGTAAGAGGGGGGTTATTTTCTCTAGTCTCTTTGAGAGAGCTTTGCAGATTATTTTAAGGTCTACATGTATAAGGGATATTGGACGATAGCTTGAGGGATATACAGGGTCTTTGCCTGGTTTTAGCAGGAGATTAATGTTTGCAGAATTCATATTTGATGGAAGTCTGCCCTTTTCTTTGATTTCCAACAACGTTCTGCAAAAAAAATGGTGCTAGAATCGACCAGAATTCTTTGTAGAATTCTGCAGGAAAGCCGTCTGGACCTGGAGCCTTATTATTGGGCATACTTATCAGGGCTTCCTGGAGTTCACCTGGTGTCAGTGGCGAATCCAGTGAGTGTCTAATAATTTTGGAGGAGTTATGTTGTCCAAAAACTGATCAATTTTGTTTTTAGATGGGTTTATTTGAGCCAGACCAGCTACTAGGTGGCATAGGGGGCTGCCCTGCCGCCTCCCCCAGTTGTGCAGAGATAAATCGAGGCGCTCAAGCTGCCTGGGCGATGGCAGCAGATCCATCCTGTGGTCTCCATGGGCAGCCCGCAATGAACAGTTCCAGGATCTCCTGCTCCATGATGCGAGCCTCCCCTTGAGCGGACCTAGGTTACAGCCACAGCCTCGCTGAGTTGACTAGCGTAGGGGAAAGGCTAGTCCTTCGGCCCCATCCGACCCTCCCAGAACCGCCAGCGATAGTCCTGTGGTACAAGGCCCTGTTGGACATCTGCAAAGCTGCTGCTCACACGCGGGCAGGCTGAGAGCCACTGCATGGGCTTTGCTTGACAGCAGCGGGAGCAGAATCAGCACTTACTCCTCCTCCAACCAATGGTACACAACCGCCATGGCCCGCAAGACCTCCAGGAAGGCGGGGGGGTGTGGTCGTCTCCCTCCCCCATACAGTAGAGGGACACTGGCGGGGCCCAGCCCAAGCTACCAGACTTCCCAAAAGCCCCATCCAGTGCTCAGATTGGTCCTGCAGTTGTTCCAGCTGGTGGCTAAACACCACCTCCTGCTCCTACTGCCTACCCACCAGCTCACCCACCATCCAGGCCAGCGCCTCCACTGGCTGGGCCGGTCTTGGTTCTGCCAGTGGAGGCGCTGGGTTTTGGCACCACTGTGGAAATGATGTACCCGCCAACAGCGTTTGCAGTTGCACACGTTTTTATTTGCACTGTTTTTAACTGGACAACTTTTCATCTGCCCTGCTTGTAGCCCTAGGTCCCACCTCAGGTCCCAGCACATCTTTTATCGAGGAGGCATGACTAGATGATGGAGCTCAAGTTTGAGTCAGCCTCACACCTGAGGCTGACTCCGCACCCTGAACCCTCTGCTCCACCCCTCCCCTGCAGCTGAGCCACAAACCACACCCTGCCACATGACTCAACAGCATTTTGAGAATGTCTGTGTGTCTGTCTGACTGTATGTCCACAGTGAAGCCATCTGAGCCACAGTGCTGGATGGAGGGCAAATTCTTGGAAGGCAGTGATGTTAAGATGAGCTGCAAGTCCGCTGATGGCTCTGATCCTATCCATTACAAATGGGAAAAAGTACTGGACGAAGGCAAATATGTAGACAAGCTGCCTCCACTGACACTGATAGGTAAGTCTGTCAGATGTACCTAGGGCTTTTTAAAACAAAAATTTAAACCTTGAAACGAAGCAAAAAAGAACAAAACACACACATCATTGTGATGTGGTAGGGCATCATAATGAAAACATAAAAAGTGTGTTGTACAGCTCTCTCCATGCCTATACCTCGATCTGGTCAACTTTGACCTTTGTTTATCCAACCTCGGTACTCACGTCCCCCAAGGTCAAGTGTATTGTTCTGGAATTTGAAGATGATCTATAAAAAATTGCAGGTAATATAAACTGTTTAATGATTTTCACATTTGGTGTTACTGACCTTCAACCAATTTTCAAAAAAAATCCACCATGATGCCAAATCTGAAAAATGCTAAACTGTGGACACTAGATGCTGTGCATGCTAACATAAAGACAAACAAACAGAACAGATTACATACTCGTTTTACTGCATAGTCATGTTTCAGCTCTTAAATAAATGAAGACTTCTGACTAATCTAAGTTATTCTGTTCTCCTTTTATCTTTTTCAAGTACATTTAGCTTGCATAAAGAATCTGTCAAAAGTATTTACTTTTTAAAAACAGCAAAGATTTGTACAAAGGCCATGGCTATTTCTTTATGTTAACTCATCTTTAGGTACATTTATTTCAATAGAAATCAACTCTTTTTCAAACAACACCATAAAACAGTAGTGCACTCTTAGATGCTGTCTTGTCATTCTTGGTACATCAGATTTCAAAACCCCAGAGATTGTGGCACTGAGGAATTTGACCAAGGACGATGCCGGACTCTACAAATGCACAGCCAGCAATGATGTGGGAGAAGAGAGCTGCACAGTGGAAGTCAAGATACACTGTGAGTGAAGAACTTTTTTTGAACACTGAATAAGTTAACAATTGCTGCTTTTGATTTGCAGAATAAAATCCCCTCTTCATGTCATTGTAGAGCTCATCTGCAAATTATTTTCATACACACTGCCTGAAGTGCTATAGTGAAACTGTAGGTGAACGTGACATTCTTTTAAATTGCAGATCACAACATCTCTCAAAATTTGTGGTCTGTCTGTGCTTCTCAACCTTAAGTTCACTGCTTCTTAAGTGGAATCTCAGTTATTTTCCTAAAATCATTGATCATTTTTCTTTTAGCAAAAATGTGGATGAAATTTGTTGAAGTGGATGGGAAGACAGTCTTTTCTCTATAGTTCAAAATAATACATTGCATTGTAAACTCACACTTGAAGGGGCTTTCTACACTCATTATTGATCAGATCCATCAATTAACACTAGACTCCATATATGATAGTGTTTTTTTGTTGATTCTGAGTGGAAAGGTGGTGCATTGGTTCACCCTATCACCTTGCATTAGTGGTTTAAATTTAGATTGGCTGGAGCTTTGGTGTGACAAAGCCTCCCTCAAACTTTAATGTAATGCAAATGGACTTATTCTTATACAGTGCTTTTCTATGCTCTTTCTATGTAAATGCTTTCTATCTAAATCCTACTTCGGAGAGCAACATCGGGTTAGTATCTTGCCCAAGGACATTTGGCATGCAGACTGGAGCAGACAGGGATCAAAACACAACTGAAGACAATGAGGGAATAACTATGGGCAGAAACATCATGAGATATTGTGTGTAGGTATTTGAGTTAAAAAATGAATTTCATCCATTATGAATATGAATATTGTGAGAAAACCTGGAACAACTTAAGTGCTTGTCAGTACTTTCCCGGATCTGCTGTACCAATCCATTCTTTTCCTCATACCACTAGCAATGCAGCTCTTTTGATTTGAACATAATAAAAACCCTCAGTGGCCACATGGGAAATGTTCTGGCACAGGACATAAACTACTCTCCCAGTCCTCCCTCTGACATTGAGTCAGCACTGTCATCTGTGGGACATATTTGTCCTACGTATATTACACGCTTGACAGTGGCTTGTGCAGTAGCCTGGAGTTGGTCTCCAGCAGTGTTGTTCAAATTACTTGAATAAAGTAATTAGTTACTTAGTCACTTTTTAAAGAGTCAAACTCAAAGTAATGTCAGTATTTCCCAACATTAAATGCTGCATGGTGCTGCTCTATCCCGCGCCCCATGTTTTCTATTCTTGATCTACACATGTGTCTGTTGGTGCCATGGATGTTGGAAAGTAACAGTAATCTAATTACCTTTTTGCAATAGCAATCCCTTACATTAAAAAGTAATTGGATTATGTGTTACTGCCCATCTCTGGTCTCCAGTATTGTCTTCCAGTGCACTGAGTTCCTAAGGAACATTACTAGTGTACTTTAAGCCTTGTATAGTGCCAAGCATTCCTATACCTGTGAGATCTGATTGAAATGACCTCCTCAACATGTCTTGAAGTTCCCCTGAGGCCTGGTAATGAACTAATCATTTGATTCAGGAGTGTTGATCCAGGGTGAGATCTAAAACCTGCAGGACACCGTCCCTCGAGGCCTGGATTTGGACACCCCGATCTAAAGGATAAAGATCACTCTTTCAAGGATGTCAGTGTTCACATTTTAGACAGACAAGACAGATAGTTTGACAGAGAAGTGAAAGAGGCCTTCTATGTCCACTGTGAACAGCCATCTTTCAACAGAGGAGGTGGCTTATCACACCAACTGCTTGCCACCTACAATGCAGTTTTGAGATCCCTTTCCCAAGGTGCCTCAAGCCCTACTTACATCTTGCGTCAGTTGATCTCAATGGGTCACATGATATAGGGTGAGGGAAGGTTTGTTCTGCTGATGAACTCTGCTGTTAATGACTTACAGCTTTTTTAACATCTTGGCTCATGTGACAAGGCACATCATCAATAGTGGTTCAACGACCTTCTTAATGGACAACCCCCACTAGGGTTTAAATATCTGAGACTTTCCACCATTTGGTTTTAGAACTGAAGAAGCTTTCAGATGAGAGGTGACGTGTCTTCAAGAAACTTTAAAAAGTCCAGGTTCGTTCTTTTCCAAGCTCATCAGACAATATAGGAGAAATCTGCTCTCTCTTTCTAGTCGCTGTCAGTACTCCTGCTGCAGCATTTTGGATCAAGTGACGGCTTTTCAGTCAGTTTTTAGAACAACCTGATAATAATGAACTAAAGTAATCCAGTCTAGAAGATTAACTGGATGAACAGGATTTTTAGCATCATTTTAAGACTGGATTTTTCTAATTTTAGATATTGTGCAAATGGAAGAGAGCATATCTGTTTAATATTTTTTAAGCCTTTGTGTTTTATGCTTGAATCATTCAAGTATACAAATACTTACAAAATACACACGGGATTCTTTTGATAATGCCGAGAGCACGAACTCAGGCGGTTCAACGTTCCAGCGGTGAGCTGCTCTGTGCCACTGCCTTAAATAGCAGCTGGGGAAATCAGCCAGATCAGCAGCAGGTGGAGACAATCACACAGGTGCGTGGGCCAAGAGCGAGAGCCCATAACGAGCTCCACCCAGGCAGAGAGGAGGAGGAGAGACAAAGAAAACAAAAACAAAAAAGAACAACAACAACAAAACCTGTAGCCAGTGTGAGCCAGCCAGAGAGACACGGGGACCGTGACAGAACCAGTGCCAGCCAAACAATTTATCAAAGAACCCATTTTAAATGGAATCTTTAGACACCTTGTTACTAGCAGCCTGGTGCAAAACACACCTTGAATCAACAACAAGGTGATTTAAAAAGACAGCCAAAAATCTGTTACAGCTCAATATGGTGTGCTGTGTGTCTTTAAAATAATTTGAGGGAAACTGGACAAGTGGAAGACAAAAGAGGTGGCAGGCCTTTAACAAACTACAAACTTTCCAATTGGTAGACAATGCACTCTTCCTCCTGAGCCACAACCACCTCTTAGAATAAGTATTTGCATTTATATTTGCACATACTTCAGTAAATCACTGAACATATGTCCAACTTTTCAATAAATAAAAAGTGATGACTCAAGACTTTCTCACAATACTATAGTCGACAACTTGGAACTTCTGGAATAGCATTATTTAAAACTATTTTAAAATGTATTGATTTTCAAGGTTCGATTATTTTATATTATAGCCATAATATATAATAGCTGAAGGGATAAATTGGGGTTTTTTTTAATCTGGCTTTAGCTTTTATAATACTGGGGTGTGTTATATAGGTTTCTGAAAATGATAAAGACGGGGAGACAAGTATTTTACTGAAACTTGCATGCAACTGAAAAATAGCAATGGTGAATTTGATGCATTGGTGGTTGTAGCATAATAGTGTGTCTTACATCAATATTTTTTGTTATTTTTGGTAGATGTGAAGGGAATTGGTGTGGTAGCAGGTGTAGTGGTTGGTGTGTCCTTCGCCATTCTGCTTATCTTACTCATCATCTGGTTGGTATTCTGCAAAAAGGACATGGAAAAAAATGAAGAGGAGGAGACGCCCAATGAAATCAGGTAGACAATGCCTAGAATATTTCTTTGCACATGATAACTACCCATGACAAAAAACTTTTACAGTTTTATTCAATATATTAATATAATTGCTGCATGTTATACAATCATTCATTTCATCGTTTCAGCCATCTCATTACCAGAATCACTGAAATATATGTATAACCTGTATACCTGTAGGACTGCCTTTCTGATCCATCAATGTTTCTGCATGAAATAAAAACTTCAAATAGATGAATCCCAAAATGATAGTTTCAATTTATGGCTGTATTGGTTATAACAGCAGTTGCCTTTTCTCACTTTTTACACAAAGTGATTGTATTAGTTTGAATTGCAATAATTCAGACTGTTGTGGAATTTTTCTATTAATTAACCAGTTACAGAACAAGAAAGTTGAAAGTATTCACTACTGATCAGAAGACTTAGAACACTCTAATCCTTCCAGTTATTTATTGCAATTCAAGTCGTTCAAATCCAATGAATAGCTTGAAATGGTACAAAGGTAAGTGTTGAACTGCCAGAGGTTTAAAAAAAGGTAAGGTTACCCAACACTAAAAAATAATGTACATTTCAGAAAAATTGCCTTTTTCAGGTAACACAACATGGTTTTAACAATTTAAATCTGTTCTGCAACAGTGGAGGTTGATCCAGCCTTGAAAGCTGGTGCTACTAATTCCTACAGGTGTTCCAACTTCTCTGGATTACTTCCAGCTCCCTCTGTCTGCATAAAAGCAGTGTTGGAGCACACTGATGTACCCTCGTGAGCATCACTTGAACAGTACTGTACTGCAGAAAGTAGTGTGTTGTACAGAAATTGTCATGGTGCGGCATGGCACACCATGGAAGGAGTGGGGAAGGAGGACCCAGGCGTGTATAAACAGTGCGTTTATTTACAGTGATGGAAACAATAACAGTAAATCCCCGTGCTCTCCCGTGACTCCCGTGTCGTGTCTTCCCAAAAAGTCCGTGCTCCGTGTTCTCCACTCTCGTGTGTCCACACACACCCCGTGCCTGCTGCCCTCCGATGTTCCACGCTCCTCCTGAGGGGAAAATGACAGAGGCAGCCGTCAAGACACTTAATTCCAGTAGGCATACACTCAGACTTTAACTAAGCAGAAGACTAACGTGGAGTCTCATGGAATGATCCCGCATCGGTGGGAGCTCCAAGACTCTCTTAAGTAGCTCCCCCGACGAGGCCTGATCAGCAGCAGGTGTGTGGCTTCGGGTGTGGCCAGTCCCCTTGCAGGACCACACCCTCCAGGCCTGACGCCGCCTATAAACAGGTGCTCAGCCACACACACACATATATATATACACACACACACAAGCACAGAGAAGGGAAGCAACACCAAAATACATATAATAATAATACTAATAATATAATTCATAACTGCTCAGGGATCCTGGGTCGCTCAGACCCAGGACCCTGACAGAAATGGTGAGAAAAATGGAATTAACAATGGAAGAGAGACAGACCATCATAACATTTATAAATGTAAGTCTGTCCTACAAAGAAACTGCAAAGAAAGTCAAGGTGTCAGTGAGTACAGTTTCCTTCACCATCAAAGACACTCAGAAACACCCCAGTTTCCACAAAACGCAAGATACCACGATAAAACCATTCAGGAGCTGAAATAATCGATTTGTACCTTTGGCTTAATCGTTGCCCAGCATATCTGAAATGTCTCCGCCAAAGAAAGCCTCGAACCTAGGCAAGAATAAGACCATCGACAAATGGTCGAGCATCGAGCTTGATGCTAATGATAGTTGCACCAGCAGGGCTTTGGCTGAGCCTAAAGTTGTCACTCCGGATGACAAGAGTGAAATGTATAAGATATGCCAGGAAACATGTAAGACAATATCTGAATCAATCCTGGAAAAACTTGATGAGCAGTTTGATGCTTTTGAGGCCAAGTTCCAGTTGGTGCTATCCATACAGACTGACTTACAGAACCGCATGGAAGGTCAGGAAATTAGCGGTCAACGCCCCGGGAATAGCGAATGGGAACGCTTGAAGCCAAATGCGAGGACCTGGCAAAGCTTGTAAAGATTCAACCCAAACTGAGACTTAATATAAAAATTGTTGGCATAAAACAGCGCTCAGAAGATAGGGAGTCCGAAAGAGTTTATTTCCAACCTCATCCCCGAATTATTGGGTAAGCAACACTTGCCACATCCACTTAAGGTCGACCACGCTCATCGATCCCTATGGCCTAGGCTGGCAGCGGGACAGAAACCGCATACCACCATCGCCCGAATACATCACTTTCAGATGAAAGAGCTTATTCTATGCCTCGCCAGGATGCAACCGATGGAGTACAAGGGGAATAAAGTTCTGATCTTCCCAGACTGCACCAGCGAAGTAATGAGCTAGCACTGTTCCTTCCGGAATGTGATGCAAGCCCTGAGAGAAGATGGAATTAAATTCCACCTATGGTACCCAAAAAAGCTGTGTGTGCACTAGAAAGATGAGGATATTCCGGAGGTTTTCAATGATCCAGAACAAGCAGAGGTGGCTCGCCAGCGTTAGAACTATAGTGCTACAGAGAAGGAGTAACTTGCGTATCAGCTGTGATTGCATGTCTTCTTTTTTCTTCTTTTTTCTCTCTTTTTGTCTAATAAGGTGAGCGAGCTTTTAGTTTGTGTTGTGCCTCACGCTGTGGACTATCAAACAGACTGCACTGTGTTGCTCCTAATTTCTGACTTTTTAAAAAATGTTTTGTTTTCTTTATCTGTATGCTAACTGTCAATCCACAGTTTGCATACAAACTGGCGCCGATCAGCTTTTCCAGAAAGCACATAGTTCAGTAAGATCATCTGGTAATGTGTCATAGTTATATAATTATATTAGTTAAGTAAGTGCAATAGAATACAAATAGAATACACGCATCTAAGCAACAAAACAAAACAATACCCCAGCGCCTATCACCCGCCCACCCTGCTGCTCCCAAAAATGACATGCATCTATCCCCTAGTAAACCAAACCGAGGCTGCTGGGCAAATTGTGAACCTCACTTAAAGGAATCACAATGCCCGGATGAAACGGATGATAAAGGATTCAGAAAGTTTATTCATGCAGGCCCATATGACAGAGAATGTGCATCTTTTTTGTTTTCATATTTTAATTTATATTTAATTGTGTTGTGGTTTGCAGTGTTTTGTGTTGTTTCACTTTCAATTTGTTTAAAAGGTAAAAGCTGAAAATTTAAATAGATAAAAGTTGAAATGTGAATAGTTGGTTTTTGTATAATATGATTTATTTATTACATTTTATGTGGAATGAATAAATATGAGTATATTTACAAGGCAGGAAGTACCAACGACCAGATTTGGTGTGTGGTAGTAACAGGTAAATGAACGTTTTTTTCTTAAATTATTTGAATGTATCTGAGTGCTTGTGTACAAACACACAAACAATACACATATGCTTTCAATTGTATAATTTAAGTGATCCAGGTAGCTCTGTTTTGGAAGTTCAGTTAACGCTAGAAATGTGTTTTGGAGTTTGTACGTGCTTTGTCTCTTGGGGCCACCGTATATATTTATATATAAACATATATAAATAAAACCACGTTGTTTTTTTTACATTAATAATTCCTTTTGTGCATTTATATATTTATATATTTTTTTATCTTTTATATTTTTGTTAATAATAAATTAATTAAAGCAACAAAACAACCTGAAGAGCGGGTTGGGAGCCGAAAGAGCCGGTTCTCTAAAAAGAGCCGGAAATCCCATCACTAATAACAACGATTCTAATATAATAGTGGCTGGAGACCTTAACTGTTATCTTGACCCCTTCTTAGATACATCATCCACGTGACTAGCACACCATTGTTTTTCTTGTGACATTACCAATAAGTTTGATGTGTCACATGGCCCTCTTCCTATTGAAAAAACAAAAGTTGTATCCAAGATGGCCAACTTCTAAATGGCCACCATGGTCACCACCCATCTTGAGGAGTTTGCCCCCTCACAACCATTCCCATGTTATTACGGTGTATCCATATAAATGGCCCACCCTGTACTTTATGGGAAGCACTGAAGACTGTTTTGAGGGGTGCGATAATTTCTTACACTTCAGCTCTTAAAAGAGAAAGAGAGAAACGTCTGTCGGAAATCAATAGCTTTCCTGTCCTGGAAAGAATGTATCAAACCTCTAAATCGTCTATGGATTATAAAGAGATACTGAAATTAAAAAATTAATATAATGGCATTATGAGTGGCCTAGTCAGCAATTTACTCAGCAATTTACTCTGGATTTTGCGACAAAAGCACTTTGAGTTTGGGGATAAACCTGGTACATTGCTAGCACGACAGCTTTTGTTTTATATTTTTACAAATTTAAAATTAAATTATCCAAAAAAAAAAAAAAAACACGGAGGAGGAAGTGTGATGGTTTGGGGCTTTTTGCTGGATCCAGGGTCGGTGACTTGTACAAAGTGAGAGGCACCCTGAACCAAAACAGCTACCGTAGCACTCTGCAGCTCCATGCAGTAGCCTCTGGTATGGACCTAGCTGATCAGGAGTTCATCCTACAGCAAGATGATGACCCAAAACTTGAAAACATGGAGTGTCCAGCACAGTCTCCAGACTTAAACCCCATCAAGTTGGTTTGAGATGAACTGGACAGAAGAGTGAAAGCAAAGCAGCCTACAAGGTCCACATTTATGGGAACTTCTGCTACAGATATGTGAGAATATTTGATTTCTATTGTAGAAAGAATAACACGAGTGTGTTCAGCTGTTATATCTGCCAAAGGAGGCTACTCTGGTGAGTCAAAGGTTTAGAACAGCGGTACTGGCCCTTGAGTCTTTCGGTACTGGGCGGTGAGATTTGAGGCTTGGGTGTGAAATTTAGGCATTTTTATCGGTTTTTATCATTATTTTTTTTAAAATCATTTTTATCATTAACTTGGTTTTCCTTCGTCCGTCTCCTCCTCCGTCTTTTCCCGTGTGTTATGAATAAATCTTCTTTTTTTGGTACCGGTACTGGTTTTATTTTGGTGAATTTATCCATGACACCTTAAAGTCCGGTCAGTGAAAATGTTGTTGGACATAAACTGGTCCGTGGCGCAAAAAAGGTTGGGGACCGCTGGTTTAGAACACATTTTGGTCTACAAATTGATTCCATGAATTTTTTCTTTTGACTCCAGTTGCTTATTTGTACTATGCTTCATTACAGAGTGCAATGTGACAGTAAACTTCATAATTTTCAATAAAAAACTGGAAAAATTGGGGTGTTTTAAAACTTTTGACTGGTACTTTTCTACTAAAAGTATACTTTCTACTTTACTAAAGCTAAACTTTCATGATCAATTTCAGTTTCGTCCTGCCAGTAAATCATGCAGCTATGTTCTCATTTCAGGGAGGATGCAGAAGCTCCCAAAGCCAAACTAGTGAAGCCCAACTCCCTCTCCTCATCTCGCTCTGGCAGTTCCCATTCGGGCACCTCCTCCACCCAGTCCATGGTGCACAACATGGGACCTAAATGTCAGCGTGCCTTTGTTCCTGCTGTGGCTGCCCTTAACGAGAACTGCCAGGCTTTCCCACAGTCTCCACCTGAATGCCATCAGAAGATTCCCAAGATCCCTGAACATCTATTGCACCCACTTCCATGTCTACCTCTCACTCCAAACCCAGTCACTGCTGTTATGATCAAACCAGCTCAAACCAGGGCCTTCCAAGCCGTGTAGAAGAAAAATCCAGTTCCTCAACTTACTTCATTCACACTGTGACAAAACACTTTCAGCAACTTAACTCTTGAAGAATTTCTGCAATATAAAAAGAGTTTTGTTCTGGTGTCATTTATTTGTACACAGTCACCTCTGTAGGTTTTAGAGAGAGATTGTTAGGTTGTTAAAAGTATATTTCAGTATACTTTTAACAACCTAACAATCTCACATACATCTGTTAACACCTGTAGTTTTACTTTCTGACAAAAGTTTAGGTTTTTATAGATTTGGATATGATGCACAGTCTCAGAGGTACTTATTGAAATTTTTTAATTCAGGTTCATGGACCAGTTCTTACCATTGTTCACTTTTACATGAAAATGCAAAAATACCTGCAACACAGTCTGATTGCAGTTTGTAAAATACTGTTGGCCACAAACTAATTTGTGGCCATGGACGTTAAATATTGTATTTTTTAGTTGGATCAAGCTCCACTGCAGAAAGAACTACGTAGTGGTGCTTGCATAAGTCACAGGACCTAAAAACTTCTGTCTGAGAGTTTTTTTTGTTTGCTTTGTGTGGGACCACCAGGGGACTCCACTCACATCCAGCAATAAGGGAAGAGGGAGGGGTAATGTTTTTGGGTTGTAGGAGGTGTTTTCTGCCTTGTGAGTTCAGTTGTGTGAAGCTGAAATTAAAGTTGGAGTAAAACGTGATGAGGTCTTGTGTCATCCTTACGTACCTCCACATTGGTGACCCCTGAGACAAACATGCTGAGGCCTGAAGAGGAAACCGGCCCTTTCCCAGAAGCATCTGTGGCTGCCAGACTCCCACCTCTGCCTGCACCTGCGTTTGCTTTGGTAGTTAAAGTACAGGACTTTTGGCTTCACGACCCTCCTTCATGGTTCGTGCATGTCGAAGCTCAGTTTGCTCTTTGTGGAATTTTATCTGAAGACATGAAAAACATGTGGTGGCCTCATTGGCCTCCGCTGTCCAATGACCCTCCTCCAGAATCCCCTTGGCCAAGGGAAATACACCGCTCTCAAGGCGCTGCTGCTGCGGCGCCACTCCGACACAGAGAAAAGAAACTCCTCTCTCTCAGGCTTAGGTGATGGTACCACTTTCAAGCTCATGGAGAACATGCTGTGCTTACTGGGGATGGATGACATAGAGTTCCTCTTCACACATGGTTATCTCCAACAACAGTCCGCTTCTGTGTGGGCTGGCACCCACACTAATTCTCCCAGAGGCCTCTGGCTCAGTGACAGTGGCTGGGATCACGGCACGACGTTTCAGCGCCAAAGTGAAGATTTAAGACCCAGGGAAATGAACCCGCCAGTGGTCTGTAGCAGACGTGACCAGGAATGGCTGCTCTTCATAGAAGACTCACACTTGGGGAGACATTTTCCTGCCCTCGGCTGGTTCTGAGAGGCTAGCTAAGGGCTGTGTGCAGCTACTAGCAGCGGCTAATGGCTCCCCCATCAAAACATTTGGTGAAAAGGCGCAGATTTTCTTTGTGCTCACAGACTACTGGTTGATTTCATTAACAGATGTTTGATCAATGCTGTGTCATTTTCTTCACTGCTATGCTAATCTTGTAGTTTAATGTAGGTTCATGTTGATTGCATGTTGGATGATGTGTTTTTGGGGAATACTGTTAAATATGTCAGAACAAGATCTAGAGTGGTGGGTTCTTTTACAATTTGAGAAAAACAAACTTAGTCTAATTCTGTCTAATTAGATTAAACACAGGAGTGTCGATTAATTTAAACTAACATAATCATCCTGCTCTAACCAGGTTTCAATAAGGCAGAGTAAATCAGTATGTCTATCATTTATTAATTCATGTACTAACAAGAACTTAAAAGAGAGAAAGACTTAATGTTTAATAGTCATAGTTTTTACTATTTGGGTACTATATTGTTCTCTTTTTTTGGTGGTCTGGGACCAGGCACTCTTTAAGCGGATGTGGTTTTACAGGGCTAACAGGTTAATCTATGATTAAGCATTTCTATACCAATGAGTGTTTTTGAGGAAATGGTGCCTCTATTCATAAAGAATGAGCTACTACCCTAAATACTAAAGACTATGCTAAGGCTCGTTATTATTATTGCGCTTTTTTCCTCTGTCTGAGCACTCAAAGCGCTTTATACAATATGCCTCATTCATACATTCACACAAGCACTTTGTTCTATGCTTTTTTTTTTTTTTTCATCATTGTTTTTATTGCAGATTTTCCTTTAACAGGACAGTGTCTCGACATTAGACACAGAACAACAAAACAGTACAAACACAAAACGTACACAACAGCTCTTAAATAAGGCATAATACAAGATACAAAATACAAAATATAACATACAAGAGGTGGTGAGTCAGTCTTACAGCGCCCGGGTGGTGATCACGTGCGTAGTAGTCCTTTGAATAAGATAGCGGAAAGGTCCGGTCCAATATAGTCCAAAAAGGGGTGCCGCATCCCATAGAACTGACCCACACTGTGGTGTATAATGTGTGTGAGGTATTCCAGAGGAATCAGTTCAAAAATTATTTTGCGCAAGCCACAGACAGTGGGAGTCCTATCGTTGATCCATTGTAAGAGGATATTTTTCCTGGCTGCAAATGTCAGAGTGTTATACAATCTTTTGTTGGCCGCCGCTTTTAGGCGGTCACTTGGAAGACCTAGAATCAGGGATAAAGGGTCCATCTCTATATCAACGTGGAAGATTTTCCCCAGTTCACCTGTAATGGCAGCCCAGTATTCTTGAAGCTTGTAACAGGACCAAAAACAGTGAGTTAAAGTCCCTACATCAGTTTTGCACTTAAGACACACAGGGGAAAGAGAGCGGTTGAAGAGGTGTCTGCGGTGAGGGGATACATGCAATCTGTGTAAAATCTTAAGTTGGATTGCTCTTGTCCGAGTACAAATTGAAATCCTTTTTGCGAGAGACCAAACGGTATCCCACTTATCTTCATCTATGGTTACCGACAGTTCCCTCTCCCACACACCTCTAATCCCCTGCGCATCAGTGGTAGTCAAAGCATTAAGCACATGATAAAATGAACTCAGAGACACCTTCAGCTGTTGCCTAAACAAAACCCTCTCAACATCAGATACTTCAGGGTGCTCAGCAAGGGTTGTACTGTGAGTGATATAGTGTCGTATTTGCAAAAAACGAAAGAAATCCTGTCTAGGCAAGCCGTAACTGTTGGTAAGTTGTTCAAACGACATGAGTTCACCACCCGAGAAAAGGTCACCAAGAGACTTAATATTCTTATCAGACCATCGTTGAAAGCCGGGGTCCAAGGAACCCGGAGGGAAAGCAGGGTTATTCATTATAGGGGTAAAGGTTGAAGTTATTCTCGATCTTCCCTCAAGATGGCGGACAATTCGCCACGCTTTTACGGTGTTGATTGTTACAGGATTTGTACAAAGGGCCTTAATTCCGTTAAAATCATTACAAAATAATAGATCGCTCAGTTTGCATTGTGACAGAGCTGTCTCAATATCTGACCAGATTGAGGTTTTACCCCCAACCCAGTCGCTCACAAATCTTAAATGGGCAGAAAGCTGATACAATCTAATATTAGGTAGATCCAAGCCGCCCCTGGAGCTTGGCAGATGCAACACTGCCATCTTGAGTCTGGGTCTGCGCTTGTTCCAGATGAAAGAGGTGAGCCAACCATTTATGTCCTTCAGTACTCTCTTAGAGAACAAGACAGGGATCATTTGGATAGGATACAATAGCCTGGGCAGCACATTCATTTTGATCAGGGCAATGCGTCCTAGCCAGGAGACAGGAAGTGACGCCCACCACTCTAGGTCCTGTTTGAGTTTGCCAAATAAGGGTGTGAAGTTGGCTTTGTACAATTGGTCGAGAGACGGGGTAATAAAGATCCCCAAATACACAAATCCATTAGGAGACCATTTAAAAGGAAAAGAAGGAACAGTAGCCGACATTGTGAAAAGACTACCGAGAGGCATGGCCTCTGACTTAGCCAAATTGATTCTATAGCCAGAGAAACGGCTAAACCTGTCAATCACCTCAATGAGACTGGGTACGGATGTTACAGGGTTAGTCAAAAGAATCAAGATGTCGTCCGCGTATAAGGTTATTTTATGACACAGCTGTCCAATCTCTAAACTACGTATTGTGGGCGTCGCCCTTATGGCCTCAGCAAGAGGCTCTATGGCCAGAGCGAATAGAAGGGGCGACAAGGGGCAGCCCTGCATGACTCCCCTATGAGTGTTGAAGTAATCAGACCTAAGTCCATTAGTCAGGACTGCTGCCTGTGGATTATTGTAGATAACTTTGACCCATTTTATAAAATTCTCCCCTAAGCCGAATTTGCCTAGAGTATACAACAAGTAAGACCACTCAATTCTGTCAAATGCTTTCTCCGCATCGAGAGAAAGCACCAGGCCGTCAATAGATTTTTGCTTGAAAGCTACAATAGCGTTCAGTAAGCGTCTAACATTGGTGGCTGAGTTTCGACCCTTTATAAAGCCTGTCTGGTCCTCCCTTATCAGCACAGGTAAAAAAATTTCTAAGCGGGAGGCCAGAATTTTAGAAAGCAGTTTCCTATCCACATTCAAGAGGGCTATAGGTCTATAGGATCCGCACAAATCAGGACACTTCCCTTTCTTTAGAATTAGGGAAATGTTGGCTTCCTTCAGTGTCTG
>NW_005187869.1:204213-205666 GCF_000239375.1 Pundamilia nyererei
CTCCCAGTTTCCTCAGCGTCAGCGGAGATTTCTGTGTCGCTGGCGTTAGCTTCTTCAGGCTCAGCCGCCATAGGACCCACAATGTCGCTAGCTTGCACAACCGGAGCTGTCTTTTTCTTAGACCTGACGTTAGGCATTTTAGAAAAATAGTCGTCCAGACTCATTATAGAGTTACTCCCACGCACATTTGTAACGTTTCACCAGGTGAACACGTATTTTAGACGGATAGTCGGGGGACCTCACCGGAGCACAGCGAGACGGGTGTTCACGCTACGACGCCATCTTGCCCCCTCATAAATCTTGTTCTATGCTTAAGTGCTTTCTATCTAACATTCCAACTCCACTGGAGGTATCAGAGAGCAATTTGTGGTTAGTTTCTTGCCTAAGGATATTTGGCATGAAAACTTGAGCTGCCAGGGATCAACCTTCCAACTTTCTAATTAATAGATGACCTGCACTAACCCCAATCTTAAAAGCCTTGGAGAAGTTTGGAGCAACAAGAAGGTCACTTGGTGTTCGCTCTCTCTGCGGTAGAGCATCACTTACTGTTCCTGCTCAAACACAGTGGTGTCTTTGAGTAGCTTATCTGCTTAGCAGTTTAATTAAAAAGTTTTAGATACATTCTTTTTTCATAGCATAATCTTCACGTGCTTCATCCGAAGCCAAAGTATTCACTATACTAGTATTCTTTACTGTTTCGCTAGCTTAGCTTAGGTTGTAGCCGACTCGCTAGCAGCATGGCCTCTTCACCTGTCCCTCCTGCACTTTCCTGCTCATTGTGTCAGATGTTTAGTTACTCCTCGGCCTCCTTTTGTAATAGTGATACTTGTAACACATGTAGCATATTTGCAGCTCTGGAGGCCAGGATTACTGAATTGGAGACTCGGCTTCGCACCCTTCATTCACCCGTAGATAGCCAGGCCCCTGTAGCTGGTGCAGCCGAAACGAAAGACCAAGACAGACTTCAATTCATTTGAAAGCCTGATGCTTAGCCTTGTCCAGCTGTAAAACTCAGAAACCAGTCTTACTTGTTATCATCTATCGTCCACCTGGGCCTTACACAGAGTTTCTGTCCGATTTCTCAGACTTTATATCTAATTTAGTTCTGAGCTCAGATAAAATAATTACTGTGGGTGATTTTAACATCCATGTAGATGCTAAAAATTACAGCCTCAACATGACATTTAATCTGTTATTAGGCTCAATTGGCTTCTCTCAAAATGTAAAAGAACCCACCCACCACTTTAATCACACTCTAGATCTTGTGTTAACATATGACATAGAAACTGAACATTTAACAGTGTTTCCTGAAAACCCTCTCCTGTCTGATCATTTCCTGATAACATTTACATTTACAATAATTGATTACACAGCAGTGGAGAGTAGACTTTATCAAAGTAGTTTAAGACTATAATCCACCCACTGTTATCATCTTCAATGCCCTGTACCAACA
>NW_005187869.1:207614-209211 GCF_000239375.1 Pundamilia nyererei
AAACTGAGGTTATTGTACTCGGCCCTGAAAAGCTTAGAAATATTTGATGATGTTGGTGTTTGGCTTTTTAGTTAGCACAAAGAGGAACAGAGAGGGAGATGGAGAATGAGGACAGAACAGAGATGGAACAAGAGCCGGTGAGACACACATGTTAGTCAAATAGTTGTTTGCATTCATTAGAACATGTATCCAGTACCTAGTGTGTCTTTGTAGGTTTGGAAAAGCCCGGATCTCTCAGGGCCTCCTGTGAGGAGTGTGAGGGTGCTTTGGGAGCATTAGGCGTCTGGCCTGTTGTTATAGGCCATTCAGTTCCTGTACAACCATAGTGAGAGCTTGGTTCATATTGCTGGCAATAACTCATTAACGGTGAGTGTTGGACTCGGTGGCTCCCCTTTGTCATCAGGTCTGTTCAATTTGAAGCTGAATGAGAAGTGGCAAGAATGAAAATTACTATCTCCAACTTAGATACCATGGTTCCCAGTGGGAAAAAGGTTCAGTGCCCAGTCTGGGTCGAGGAGTTAGTAAGTTTACTAATAACTTTACCAGTTTAATGTTTTTAAATGTCGTTTCTGAAGCATTTCTGAATGCAAATGTGAAGACGATGGTATTTTAACTTTAACCTTGTAACTTTAAATTGTGATATTTATTTTTTAATTCTCCTTTATAGTACAGCTAAAGCAAAGTAGTTAATCATTGTTTGTAGAATACATGACTGCCCTGCTAATTATTGTTAGTGACTGATACCATATAATCCATCCGTCAGGAGCTGATAGCCACACATTCTCTAAAGGAATTTCTGGTAAAGAGCAGGCTGAAGCAGCAAAGCAACCAAAGACCATGACATCATCACCACTGTTTTACTGCTGGTATGATGTTCTTGTTTTGAAATGCTGTGGTAGTTAATTACCACAGCATTTCACCATGTTTGCACTGAAGCACCGCAGCAATTTCCTAATGTTGTAAACCTGCTCAACATTTGGCAATAAAACCCTTTCTGATTCTGATTCTGATTCTGATTCTACTTCCCTCACAGGGCCTAGTCGCTTTGGACAACTCTTTTCCCTTAATAAATCAAATCATCATTAAAAGAAATATGCACTTACTGATATGTTTACTCAGCCTTTGACTAGTTTTAAAGTTCGTTTGACAATCTGTAATATTTAAATGTGACAAATATGCAAAACAAACAAACAAAAAGGTCAGGGGGCAAACACTAACTATTTACATGTAAAAATGATAATACAATGAATACAGTATAGAGTTGTAGTGCAATTTATCAGAACTCAAACTTAATGATGGAGAATTAAAAGAAAAAAAATCTACTCATTAAGAAAATTTTGTTCTAGTAACCTGAGAGTCATCAAGGCAAAATTAATAGATTAATAAATTAAAAATAAATAACAAATAAATAAATAATAAAATGAATAAATACATTTCTGAGTTAAGTTTAAACTACATTCTTAATAAACCATACATCCTTTTATTTATTTTATACAATCTGGGCATGATCGTCATGCCAACTATATTTCATTGTTTAGTTCTGTTTGTAAGGTTCCTCTTGTAATTTTTTATCTAAATTAGCTATTGCTGTTGGATT
>NW_005187869.1:211115-212227 GCF_000239375.1 Pundamilia nyererei
CTATTTATTTCATAATGCGACTTTTCAGCAGAATGACTTTGTCTGTCAATCAATGTAAGTGGGCTGGACCTTTGCACCTATTGGCTTATCGTTTACCATCGACTAGTTTTCCTGGATACCGGCTCTGCGGACGGCTGCTACAGCTAGCAACAGCGTGCTAGGTCAAAAGTCACGGAGGATGGCGGACTGGTGTGAACTTCAGCCAGTTCTGCTCATTTAAGCAAATCAGATAGAGAGGGATCATTTACCTGTAGATACTGTTTTGAGTCGTTTAGATGTTTCTGAAATGCTTGGGATAATAATTGCTCTTCAAGATGTTAGCATCGATGACAGCATTGTCAAAGGTTTAAGATCAATTCAGCACCGTGTTCGTTTGGAATACGCCGAGGAAGAACAGTCTTCAAATGTTGGCTGTCCACGTCTAGAAATCCCGGTGCAGCACTCAGGACTTTAGTGCTGTCCGGGATAACCATTTTCTGCCGATACATTTTCTGTGTCTCCGAGCACAATTAGGAGGAAAATGACGGAGGAAGGTCTAAGGTAAGTTTATGCTGTAATTGAACTGCGGTCAAGTGAGCACTCACTTACGAAGTCACAGTCAAGCTAGCCGCTCCGCCAGCCGCACCGAAAATGTGGTTGCACTACTCTTACGTATATTACGGTATGGGTGAAGATCGGCTTAGAAACGCAGTGTTTTCTGTCCTGACACTATTTTACTTCACAATCCACTCCCATTTTTAGTGTATCTCCACTTTCCCCCCTGTGATCCACAGCCCAAATTACTGTATGATTCAGAGAAAATTAACAATAAAATTTACCCAGATTACTCAACTGTACTTTTAATGTCCTCATCTTTGACCTCAGATTACAGGAAAACTATAAGAGGTGACGCAGATATTTCACTGGATTATGACTCTGGGTGACCCCCACTCTGCACCCTGTGATCCACAGCCAAAATTACTGTACGGATTTTGAGAAAATTGATATTAAACTTTGCACAATTTACTGTACTATACTCAATATATTCTCATCTTTGAGCTCAGATTACAGGAAAACTGTAAGAGGTGACACAGATATTTCACTGGATTCTGAATCTAGGCCATCTCCACTCT
>NW_005187869.1:235689-237103 GCF_000239375.1 Pundamilia nyererei
AAGAAGGGGAGAAAGAAAGAGGGAAAGAGAAACAGCTGAGAAGAGGGACGGGGGAGAAGGGCAAAAGACAAAAACCAACAGAACGGGCAGAGAAAATATTATCATTATTATTATCATTATTATTATTATTAACTGTAGCCCTGCTGTCAAATTTAAGTAGACGGGTGCTGAGGTTTTGAAATGCATTACTTGGAAGAGAAACTGTTCTGACCTGGCTAAACTTCCTGGGGTCCAACCATGCCAAATCCGCAAGAAAAGGGCCATGTATGACAAATTGTCTGTGGATTGCTTGAATAACTGTATCCAGGATGATGTTGTGCACTTTCACCTCATATGATTTCTCAGCATTGATTTGCAACTCATCTTCAGGCATCTCTCTGGCCTTTTCTCTTCTTGGCTCTCTTTTCAGGTAGTTCAGCCTCCACTTCCATGTCTGTGTTGTTCTCCCTCTCCTCTAGTTTTTGATTTGTCTGTTTCACAAATGTGTCTGCAGCTGCCTTCACAGTTGGAAAGTCCCTGGCGATACTTTTGAGGCTATCTTGTGCGGCAGTCACCACATGATGGGCAGAGATAATGTCCATCCCCTTTGACTGGAGGTACTTCGACAGAGAAGTTGTTGCTCAAACACTCTAAGAAATATCTGTGCTGTTAACACAGTTTCATGCTTCAAGAGACACTCTTTAAAGCCTCGTGCTTTGGCACAAACAGCTGGCTTTTCTTTTTCCCTCTTTTCAATGCCTTCCAGTGTCAGCACTACATCAACGAAGAGGCCATCATCTGGTTTTCCAAAATGTCCAAAGAGTTTTTGGAGGGCATCATGCTTGGCCCACCATCGTGTCTCACCTATTGGACTGAGGCGTCTGTGTCTTGTCTCTTGGGTTTGCTTCTCCCACAGATTAACCCTGTGATAGGACTCCTTGATGAACACAGCTATGTCATTAAGTAAATTAAAGAGTGATCCACTTTCAATGACACTTTGTGTTGTGTCAGCAAGCACAAGATTAAGTATGTGTGCATAGCACCACACATGCACATGAGTTGGAGACTGGGCAGTCATAAGTGCTGAAAAGCCTTTGTACTGGCCCTGCATATTTGAAGCACCATGTGTTGCATTCCCAATGCACATGGCCTTTTCTAGATTCAGATGCTCTAAAACTCCGGAAAGCAAGTTTACAAAGTACTGCCCCGTGGATGCTTCGCACCTCACTATTGTTACGGTTCGGCGTTGGCAGTGTATTGTTTTAGGCGTTTTGGTTTGGCGTGACTGTTATGTGTTTCCTGTTTTACTTTGAAAGTCTGTGTTATCTTGGTGTGTTCAGTTTACGTTTCCTTGTCTCATCAGGTCTAATTTGCCCCAGCTGTGTTTCCCTCCTGTGATCCATTCCCTAATTGCTCCCTCTATGTATTTAAGCCC
>NW_005187869.1:238623-239764 GCF_000239375.1 Pundamilia nyererei
ATGAACAAAGAACACACGACTCCTTCAAAATAAAACAGGAAACACTGAAACTAGACATGACAACACAAGCTTAACAGACCTAACACGTGATGAACGATACAAGAACTCAAACATAGAAACCAAGGAAACAATAAATAATAACTGCCTTTCCTTAACTAAAGCTAAATAGGAATGACACAATCTAATCACATATCTAAAATGAGACAAATACAAAATGAACTCAGAGCGCTGGGTCAGAGACCCAGCCTGTGACACCAGCTTTCTGGACATCACTGGCGATGCTCTCTTGAATGAGATGGCCAAGTGCATCAATCACTGAGTTAACAGTTGTTTTGGAGAGTAGGGTGATGAGAGATCCTCTACCTCTTGATCCACTGGTCTGATGCAACTTCTTGCTTTTTTCAATGCAGTCATTCAAATGTTCTCCAAGGCACATATCATACTTGCCTATCAGTTCCAGAAAGTTACCATGATCGATGGTGTTATCACCCAAAGTGTATGCAGCCTCATTCTCCACATGCCTATAGCTGAGTCCCCTCTTCCCAAGTACTTTGATCACATCCACTATACGCTCTAAAACTTGCCGTCTCTTTTTCACTTGTGCTCTGTGAGCTGACTGCCAGCAAACAAGCTCCTGATGTTGCCTTTTGAGCACCTTGAGAAAAAAGCTTCAGCACAGGTCTGGTGTGTAGTGCTCTTTTCATGCTCCTCTGTGTGCAGATGTATATGTCGCCAGTCACTCATGCCTGTTATAAATGTGCTGGTGTCAGTCCGCCTTGCAAATGCCAGACACACAAAGCTGAACAATAAATGGTGTTCTTTGCCACTTCTGTTGGTGCCATCTTTACAGCTGAACACCCTCATCACAACTGCACTGCTGCTGTTCTGCTGTGGTTGGTAATCTAAGAAGGCCTGTAATATGGCAGGTTCATGGCGAGCAAAGTAATCTATGCCCTGGCTCTCACTCTCCTGCTCTTCCAACTCTCTCTCTTGCTCTTCTGTATGTCCCTGCTGCTCCGTCTCTCTCTGCTGCTCTTCTGTCTCCTCTGTCACAGACTTCTCCACTTTTGATGATAAATCAGCCTGGTGCAACATGTAAGGATTGGCACAATTTGTTAAGATTTTGAAGAGTTTGAGAAAC
>NW_005187870.1:0-11605 GCF_000239375.1 Pundamilia nyererei
AAGGTCGAGTAAACAAACACACAATACTCTCACATTATCCTACATACAAATATTCAAATACTTCCTTGGTACTTTCCACATCTTTCTTTTGTCTTCTTCATTATCTCCAACTGAGATTCTCATTTGGGGAATTCACAGGGGTCAGCACAACCGCAGTGCAATGGCTGAGCCTCGCCCTGTACTACAACGGGGGCCAATATAGTCCCAAGAAGCATTATTAGTATACGTACTAGGTGAGGTATACTTGGGAAATATAATTGAAGTATACTTATTTTTTGTATGGCCAGCAACAAAAACTAATGGCTACATTTAGAGTAATGTTTAAAAATGACTTCATTTAGCAGGGTGTTCCTTTTTTCTCTTCTTATTCTTTCTTATACTGGACCTTCATTTGTTTTGTATAAGGTGGTACTTTTTAAGACACCTCTGCCTAACTACAGTGAACTAACCTAATAATATGCTCTGGTCGTCATTTTACAGAAGTTAAGGTGTCACATCCATGAAACCTACACCACTAACCAGCATCAGTCCTACAACTTCACTCTCAAAATTAATAAATTTGGGGACAAGCAGAAACTGTATTTTTAGAGGTGCATTTTGTGGCAGGCCAGACTGCTATTAAATGCTCTCCTAAAGAAATAATTCCTTTGTAGCACCACTTCGTCTAGGTTCAGAAGAGATGTCCTGGATATATGTGATAATGTAACACATTATAACAGTTTAGCGCGTTGGATTGTGTTTTTAAAGCAATTGTTACGTTTTTAAAGCTTTTTAATGTGACTGGTGCGATAGCCGACACCACACCTTCTTCTTACATACAACGTGACGTATGACGCACACGTCGGGTATTCACTTTCTAAACAACAATGGGGATACAAAATATTGCTCGAGGTGGTTAATGCTCCTTTCGCTGGTTGCCAACCACCATTAAATAACAAGAAGAAGAAAATATTGATCTGCTTTTCTTAGTTTTGCACTTTTAAGCTGCAATTCAGACTCAAACAAAGTTGCAAAGCAGGAGAACAACATGGCCATCAACTATTCTGTGCCACAGATCCAGTTCGCTGCAGCACAGAGTGATGATGAGACCGTTAACATGTGCAACTTAGAAGTAGTCAGAGGTAACTGGATGTTCAATCGGGTTAAATGCAAGGTTGATTGGATTATATCTGAAGATCATATGCTATTCGTGATAACTCTGCTAGACTCCAAATTGCTCATCCATGCGGGAGTATTTCAAAATTAAATGAAACCACTTAACACTTTTTCCCTAAAACGGACTCACATGGAACACATGAAAGTTGGATCGAAACCAGCTAATCAGTCTGAAGGTAAGTGTTTTTTTCACTTATTCGAGAGAAGTCCAAAATGCGTTCTTATTACTGTTTGTTTTGACTTTTAAGCTACCTTACCAGGATATTTTAATTCAAATGCTAAGACAAAATGTCAATATCTATGAATGTGGAGACTCAAAAGACTAGTAAGGTAATAGTTGCCAATGGATTTATGAGACTTGATAGAAAACTTTTGCAACAGGTGAATCGGTGAACTACCGAGGTTGCGCCCAAATGCTTAAAGCTGTTAGCTGGTCAGTGTTTTCAGGTGTGCTTGTACTACCTGTACGGTGCGGAGTGCTGACTAAGTCATGTTAAACCCATTAAAGCGTCAAGCTCAGATATCTTTTCATTTTTGTGCACTGCTCTCTTGTCGACACACATTTTCTGTTTATTGAAGCCTTTTGTGAATAATTTTGATCATGTAAAAACTGGGAATTGGTCCCTATTGACAATACTCTTATTTTTTGCATTGCATATGTCATTTAGGAAAGGTAATTGGTCACTGAACTTTTGCAACTGTGTGTATTTCTAAATTTTGTGGCTTCAGTGCACGGAAATTTATATTGTTCAGTTTGCATGTTAAAAGCCACAAACATGTAGCTAACTATAGGCTTTCTTGTGGAACTGAGAACTGCCCTGCCACTTTCAGAACATTTTCTGCCTTCATTCACATATGCCTAGGAATCACAGGACAAGAAGGGAGACCACTGAGGAGGAGTTTTATAAGTTCACTGGTGACCTCAGCTATCAAGTTCCTGGATGTGGGTATGCTGCACAAAACTTCACAGCTCTTTGTGCCCCTCTCAGATTTCATATCAAACATGGGGGGGGGGGAAGTATTATGTCCATTTGAAGGTTGCTCTAAATACTTCAGTGTCCGAACATCATTTTCCAGCCATATTTCTCAAAAACATAAGTAGACAGTTCAGCAGTCAAGGAAACAAGAAATTGGGGGATTTGCCATAATACAAGGACAGGACACAATCTATTAGAAGACAGTTGACTTTGTGTCATTTAAAAATGCAGGCTAAAATGCTCTTGCCAACCAGCACTATACAGAGCATCATAGAGGAATTTCAGGATCTTTGAAGCTGTGCAATGCACGAAGCAAAAGTAGACACTGAATCTAACACCATTAACCTTTCGTTGGTAATGGTAGGACTAAGGTTGGAAATTGTGACAAACTGTAAAATATACTGTATTTTACGATGTATTTTTCAACTTTTCAATGCAAGACCTTGAGTTTGTATTTCTTTTGCAGTCCTGGGATTGATTTTCATCTTCAGACAAGGTCCCCAAAACTGCCTTTCTGTTAGTACTCAATCCTAATTGCAGGGTTCATCTTTTAGTGAGGACATATTTGTTGAAATAGCCATATAAAGTTGCTTTTCCAATGATCTCTCTCTCTCTCTTTTTTTTTTTTAGATGGCAGACCAAAGAATTTGAATGACACCATTACTCTGGAGCTTGGGAAGGATTTCCACTCCAACTGTCGCATGCAATCACAAGAGGAGACAGAGGTCATCCAGAGGACAGGAGAAGTATGGTTAGAATTGTTGTGGAGGCCATGCAAGTTAACTGCAGAAACCCTAAACGTGCAACTTGTGAAGAGGTTGCTAAGATCATTGTAAATAGATACCCTCAAACATTTGCAGATTTTACTGAAAAGGGAGAAAGACTGGGTTGTGGACGTTATTCACTACCAAGAAGCATCAAATCTAGAGTTGAACATGTTAATCAAGATAATACAACACATAGACTTCGTCAAACAAAGAGAACCAGGAATGAGGAAGACTTTAGTCCCAACAAATTAGATTATTAGCTGATCCATAGTAAGTACATCTGATGTTATGTCAGATTTTAAGTCCCAGTTTTGTCAGACAGTCGATTATTATTTTGGTTGTAAAATCATCTTGATTAAGCTGTTAAAAGTTTGATTTGAAATATAGCCATACATTTAAAGGAAGATTCTACTATATTACTTGATGTTAAAGAAAATGTAAAAATCTGATGAGTTCTGAATTATGATCTGCACAAGGTTTTATTTATTTATTTATTTTACTTATAGAAGACATGAAACACTACACATAAAAATGCTAATTTAAACCTTTGAGCCCTGATCTCAAAAACAGATATAGATATAATGCTGTCTGTGAAGCTGGAATTAAGAAATAAGTGCTCAAAGTTTTAAAAACATATTTAGTGCCATATTCTGTCAGTATGGAACATCATCCAATGTCATGTTGTTGGTTTGTTAGTTGCAGCTAATAGACTTAGATTAGTTTATGTTAGCTAACTAGTGGCAGAATGGATAACTCAGAGGAAAATGAATAACACTAAAACTAAAAATCAGTCTAAGGGATCACTTTTTGGGCCACACCTGTCTGCAACAATGAGTGTTATGTTAAGAAACCAAGGATATACTGTTCACTTTCACTGTCTCTCTCTTTAGGAGTAAGTGGCTCTATGTTGTTTGGCTATTTGAATTAAAACACAAATATCCACCTGTTAGTAGTCGTGTTCGGATTTGTAATGCACTTTATAAATAAGAACAGTGTGGAAAAGAGCCTGTTTGAGTTACCAGACTGACAAGCTGCAGCCCAGCACTCCAGCTTTTCCACACTAGGCCGAGTGTACATTAAATTCACAACTCACCATATTTACCTTAACTTGAGTTAATGGATGATCTAGTTTTGGGTTTCTTGTTATTGAATGCCCTTCTGTGTTTGTACAAGTAGAATTCTGTTAAATAATATTAAAAACAGTTAAATAATTGAGGAGAATCTTGATGTTCATCTGAATGGGCCCTAGGACATATAAATGTCATCAATTTATTTCAGACAAATTAACTTTATTAACAATGTTATACATCTGTGTTGTGTTTCAGCCCACAGCTCATTGCTGTTGATCTCATCTTTGCACACTGTCTCAGTAAAATAAGGTAAATGCAATTTTGTGCAAAAAGGTTTTGCAGAACATCTGGAATCGTGGGCTTATCTTGAAAGTTAATCCAGTACAACAGAATCCGTCTCAGTCATTTAGTTTTTTTCTTTTTTCAACACTGTCTGTATTTTATATATTTGTAAAATATAAATTATGAGTTAATGATGCAGTGTTTTCAGTCTGTGTTGGTGTCTCTTCTGATGTCATGTACAAATGCAAATGGATGACCATAGAAGAGTCAGAAGGGAAAAGTAGGATGATACTCTGTGAAATGCACTATACACAGGTACACACACACACAGGTCTTTATCACCAGTCTGACAGCTGTCGGTCCCAGCTGATTTCCCTCTCTCTCCGCTCCTCTCCGTCTCACTATAAAAAGGGAAGGAAACCACATACTCAATTTCAGGTTAGTTGTGAGCCACAAGGTTAATCTTCTTCTCTTTTAAAGGTTTATAGGTACTGTGTCTAGTTTGCTCACTAATCTTAAGGAAAGGTCCTCCTTGTGTGAAGTCAGCCTCAATAACATACAGGGTTTTTGCTCAGAACAGGCTTTTGGGAGATGATGCAGGATTGGTCTGGCTATAGAAATGGCAATGATTCTGTGTTACCTCGCTTGGGGTTGTGGACTTCCTTGTTCTTCCTGAGCATTTGGCATACAGACATTTATTTTATGCTTGAATAAATTAAACCCCCACTGGGTGAAATATGCTTTATTACAATGTTCCTTTGACTAGAGGCCAAAACCTCTTGGGAGGGGTGTTTAGCAGAGGGTACAGTGAACAGGGATACACTAGAAGTCCAAAAACTCAAAACCTTTCAGGATCCAGGATTATGACCAAGAAGAAACAAGCAAATAAGATTTCTTTTCTTTTAAGGGGTACATAAAAATTCATACTTTCATATTAATTATATTATATTTTTGGTTCTTATTTAGTGGGTATGAAAGTAAACAGTAGAAAGCTGTGTGGTGAAGATGCACAATTTGTTGTACATCTTCTGGAGTTTGTGGTTTCAACGTGGCAGTAAGATGAGGAAGACATGAGTCCATGGAAAAAGGTCAGTTAGTAAATATTCTGTTTTTGAAGGAAATGTTTCTATAATATTACATGATACAGCTCCAAATTAATTAGCTAATGACAATTTGATTCTTTTTACCATGATTTGCAATACAATCGACTCATAAAGGGTTTTATCAGGCTAAAAACATGTCAGAATCTAAAAAATGTGGACAAACTGAGCTGAGGTGTTTTAACCTCCTCTACATCCCTGTTAGCAGGATGAAGGTGCCCTCTTGTGTTGTGCATCAATTTTAAAATTAACCTTCAGAAAAACATTTTAAAGAAAACTTCACTGAGCTTTCAGCATCTTCAGCAACATCAGCAAAGAGACATTTGTAAAACCACACCGTGTCAGTTTGTTCACAGGAGTCACAAGAAGTGATTGTTTTTATGGCTAGACAGACACAGTAAAGAGCTCAATCTAACAAGACCTCAAAAACATCAAGAGAACATTTAGAACATGTCAAGGTACCACCTGTAATGTGTAACTGATTTCTGTGCATTGCAGAATGCCACAATAATGATGGAAACAAAAAAAGAAATGGAAACTAAAATACTGTTTTAATCCCACAACAGTATGAAAGGATTCAGTCTATTTCAGTTTAACAAACTCAGCAATGTCCCCATAAGAATAACAAAGCCAAAGTCCAGCATAGAGCGGCTGAGTGAATGTGGTCTGGACTCTGTGGAGGAGAGTCATGGTTTCAGAGACGCTGTAGAAGGACAAAATACCTGCTCTGTGATCCAGGTACACTCCTACTCTGGAGGAACGAGGACCTGAGACACGAGTTTGGATGTTGTTGTACCAAAATGTATAACTATTTTTCAAACAATCTAATGCCCAAGATTTGTCATTATGTCCAAACCAACATCCAGTTTCTACTCTGCTGATATTCTTGTACGCAGCTGCTACAATAATTCCTCCACCTCTCCACTCCACCTCCCAGTAACAACGTCCAGTCAGACTTTGTCTACTCAGGACCTGCCACCATCCAGTGAATCTGTCTGGATGATCAGAATAAGACTGTTTCTTTGTGGATGTTGCTTTTCTGTTCTCCTCTGATAATAACAGATATGTGTTTGCCGTGTTTGGATCCAGTGTGATTTCACGTGAATATTTTAAAAATTCCGCTCTAGTCTTTGGCTCTGCTTGTGGATCCGACAGTAAAACATCCACTTCAGTGACTGTCAGTGAGATGTTTGTCCATTCCTCTCTCAGAATGTCCTGTAGTTTATCTCTGACCTCTGACACAGCTGCTGTCACATCCTCAAAGTAGCTCAGAGGACGGATATTGATGCTGGATGAGTCTGTAGACTCACTGAGTGCTGACAGTGAGGGGTAGTTGTGTAGAAACTGGATGTGATCCTCTGTGTGTGAGAGCTGCTTCAGCTCAGCATCTTTCCTCTTCAGCTCAGTGATCTCCTGCTCCAGCTTCTCCTCAAGCTCTTTGACTCGACTCACTTCAGTTTCCTGCTGGGATCTGATCTGCTGCTTCACATCAGAGCTTCTTTTCTGGATGAGATGGATCAGCTCAGTGAAGATCTTCTCACTGTGCTCCACTGTTTGATCAGCAGACTGATTGATGGCCTCCACCTCCTGTTGAAGCAGCTTCACATCTTTCTCTCTGTCCTGGATTCTCTGCTGGATGTTTTGTCGACTCACCTCCAGCTCTCTCTGCCTCTCAGTCCTTTCTGCTGCAGCTGAGACTGTGTCGTGGCCTTTATGTTCATCCACAGAGCAGAGATAACAGATACTCTGCTGATCAGAACGGCAGAACATCTTCATCACCTCATCATGATGAGAGCAGATGTTCTCCTGGAGCTTCTTGGAGGGCTCCACCAGCTTGTGTTCTTTTAATGTAGGTGAATAATAATGAGGCTTGAGGTGTTTCTCACAGTAAGAAGTCAGACAGATTAAACAGGATTTGCGGGCTTTCAGTTTTCTTCCAATACAGAGACCACAGGCCACATCTTCAGGTCCAGCATAGCAGTGATCAGCAGTAGCAGCTTGGAGTCCAGTCTTCTTCAGCTCCTCCACTAAATTTGCTAAAATGGTATTTTTCACCAGCACGGGCCTCACTGTGAAGATCTGCCTACATTGAGGACAGCTTTGGATTTTCTTTACCTTCTCGCCATTCCAGAGTTTTGTAATACAGTTCATGCAGTAGCTGTGTCCACAGGGAATAGTCACTGGATCCTTCAGTAGATCCAAACAGATCGAACAAGTGAAGGTTTCTGGGTCCATTTGATTTTCTTGCTGCGCTAATTCCCTATTTTCTCTCTGACTGTCACATAGGTTTCACGTTCTGTGAAGACAAACAGCCTCTGTGCCCTGAAGGGAAACTGAGCTCTTTTTTACTTCTTGCAATCCACCCTTATACAGGGGAAGTATTAACAGTGTGACAAAGAGCGTGTTGTGACAGGCATGGTGTGTTATGCTTGACTTACTGAATACAGTAACAACTATGACCCAGTTAAACAGTTTACAGGAATTTAAACAGGAATTTTTACACTCAGAGCTTTAACTTTTAGCTCCTAACATGTGAATTGAATTGGATCTCTTATCTAGGAGGGTTTTGCAGTTCTGACTGACTTGTGGGGATTTGGGATTTAAGCTCTGTAGGATCTACTGAGGACTTTGATATGTCTTGGGTCACTGTGCTTCTGGCTGTTGTAACACAAGTCAGTGGATTTTTTGTGAGTCATGTCATTGTTTAGTGAAGTACATGGGAAAAGACAGGTTTCGAGAATGATTGAAATGATTGGTTCCCTTACTTTAACCTACACTTACATGTTAGTTATCTGTTTTGAATATTAATAAATATGACTTAAAACATTGTCTAATCACCTAGTCAAACTACAGAACAGCGATTAGAATCATACAGTCTATCTAAAAATCATTTTACATTTTTGCTCTGTCTTGCCTGCTTGGTGCCCTGCAGGCTCACTGAGGGCCCTCGCGCTCACTTTTCGCTTATATGTGTGTGATAGAATTCAGAAAACAGATCGGTGCAAATTATGTCTATATCATAATGTCTTCAGTTTTTGTGTTTGTTGTAGGGTTGTAAACTTCAACGCGTTAAAGGGGGGACGGCAGAGGATTCTCTGGCTGGCTGGAGCGGGATCTAATAACTTGCTCACAAAATAAAACAAAATAAAAACAAACCAACAAACTAGGGCTGTCAACATTAACACCCTCATCACGATTAATGAGATTACAAATTTTAATGCAATCAACCCATCTAGAGCGCAGAATGGACAAACTTTGGACAAACTGCCCAAAATGCGTTGACAGAGACATTTCAGGGATCTTGAGTCATTCTGCACTCCAAATGGTTTAATTGCGTTAAAATTTTCAGTCTTCTTTCTGTGACGAGAAAGAGGAATGAAGGCGACCAGGTTTTTTAAATATTCTGAGATAAGGATCAGCTCTTGGGAGTTAAAGTTTGTTCCTCGCCTTTGCCTTATTTTTCTACATTAAGTTTATGTGAAATGTTTTATTGGCAGTTGTTGATGGTTCCATGTTTTTCAAAGTCATCCAATGTCAGTCAGCGAATGTACCAATTTTCAGGTAATTATCTGCCAGAGTCACTGAGTTTAATATATGCAGTATTTTCACTTCTTTATGGTTTTAACAGTTTCTATACTCTGACCTATGCTGTTTGTTTCTTGTTCACTCTCTCATTTGATTTTGTTTCCTTCTCATCATTTGATCTCATTTTTGTCAGGTGTGTGAAGGGAAGGGATCAGCTGTGAGAGAGCAGAAAGCAGAGGGAGTGTTTTCAGGCTTTACCACATTCCAGGACGAGGAGCAGCAGAGTTAAAACTCATAAAACAACCGTTTTTTAATCCTCTGCAGTGTCGTTGTTCCAGCACAGTGACAAATAAGATAAGAGACACAAGTCATAAACTGTAGGTCAGCAGACATGAAAAATATGCTTTAAAAACAACAGTAGTTACACAAACTATCACATGAGGAGAGTCACTCTGGAGACATCAACATAACAACAACAACAAAAAAAAGCAAACAGTCATTATGGGTTTTCAGTAAGCAGAACCTGTGCTCACACTCTGGACGACCATCAGTAAGCAAACATTTAAATATTTTTCTGTCAGTTTGTTCACAGCAGTCACAGTCTGTAACAATGATCCTGCATTAAGGGACCATGGGAAAGATAAGAGAAAAGAGTTTCCAGTTTACGAAAATCCTAAAATACTTCCAAGTTCAATGTACCCAGGATATCTGTCTGTTATCTGGATTCACGTCCCCTTTTTCCACGAGGATATGTGCTCACATGAAGCTGGTTATCAAATCACTAAGTTAAACCAGGGTTTCCACTGCATGTTCACATGAGAGTGGTGGCATTGGCACCATCTAACCAATCACAAACATTGGTATACATACTGTATACTAGCAGCAGAAGAGCTGAGTTTTGCAAAAGAAGAAAGATAGTTTTAGTTTTCATCCTTACAGCTGCAGCCTTAGTGGTGTCAGTGGTCTAACAGTCTAAGACCAAGTAAAGATTAAAATAAAATGGGGTTCATTTATTGGGTCAAGTCTATGCTTCAGCATAGCAGTGATAAGCAGGAGCAGCTTGGAGTCCAGTCTTCTTCACTTCTTCACCAAAACTGCTACAATATAGCACATTTAAAATCTGAGATAACCCCAAGTGTTTTACATTTGAGGCATATGACAAAGAACATTAAAAAATATCATGTTTCACTTAAACACAGATTCGAGTCCCAAACTTCTAAATTTAACCAATGATTCACAATTAAATAAAACTATGTTTTTCATAAGGCAAACACATTTACTGCCACAAAAACCTTCTTCATTTTTGAATTGAAGCAATGAAAGAATTTTCTAACTTCATCTTTATGTTCACGAAGGAAGAGAAACATGAAACATGTCAGAATATGTTTTTTCTTTCTATGGTCAAGCTGATCACAACTTCTGTAATAATCTTTAACAGGTTCTTGGCTAAATTGTGTGCTTAGGGTAGCATCTCTGCTCTTGAAATTTGATTTATCTGCCCATGAAAATTACGAACTATCGGGGTACTAGGTCTTTGACTCAGTATTTGAGTCTTATTTTGTATTCAGTATTCAGCTTTATGAAGATGTTTTAAGTTCAAGTTTATACAGTTTGGTCTTGAGTCCAAATCTTTTATGTCTGAGTTTTTTGTATTTCTACTTCTGTTGTCTTGTCTTTGTCTCATCCTTGTGTCTCTTGTGAGATTCTGTCATGTCCTCTATGTATGTTTCCCATGTCATGTCTATGTTTATTCCCTCTGTCTCATGTTTGTTTTCGTATTTGTGTCTCTCTCCATGTTTCTGGCTCCCTCGCCCTCCCACGTTCCTCCCCTTTGCGTTTCATCCTCAATCTTCACTTCATCCTTTGTGTTTCCACTTTCCTCATCACCCTTTAGTGTATACATTGTCTCCGTCTTCCTCAGCCTTTTGTCAGACCACCAGTTAATCCTCTTTCGTGTTCCTGTGTTTTCAAGGTATTTCCAAGTGTTCCAGGTTTTCATGTGTTAATTTTCCCACTTTAGGCTTTATGATTAGTTTCTTGTCTAGTTGGTTTTCTTGTTTGGTTTATGCTTGTAATCAGTCACAATAAAAGGCTCGCTTTTTGTTAAGTTTAGTTCTGCCTCTGTTTGTCTCCAACAAAACATTGATTCTTTAAAAAGGAAACTTTGTCTAAATTTTACAACTCAATACCAGTAAGGCTAACGATGAGATAATCAGTTTCCGAAGAGGACTAAGGACAGAGCCAGAAGCAAGATAATGCATAAGGATATTTAATTTCACACAAGAGATTCACAGACTTAAGCACTAACACACTACAACTTTTTCAAGGAATGTTCTAACAATAGTTGGGAAAAACGTGGGGTAGTGGACAGGATGGTGATATATTTTTTAAATATATTCTCAGTCTTTTCCATCCAAAACAGGGTTCCAAGGGAAAATGTGAAAATGTCTCCTTCAACTCCACAAGACTGGTTGGTAAACTTCCACACATCTTTAAATATCTTCAAGAAAATCAAGAGCCAATCCACTTTTCCACGATCAGGAAGAAATCCGCATCGTTCCTTCAGAATCCTGGTTTCAACTAACAGGCAGACTCTTCTCTCCCGTGTCCAGGCATATACCTTTCCAGGATTTTATATCATATCTTATTATATATGCTATTCAGACACATTATTATTATTGTTATTATTATTATTATTATTATTATTATTATTATTATTATTATTATTA
>NW_005187870.1:11625-48997 GCF_000239375.1 Pundamilia nyererei
TTCCAAATATGAGATAAATATCTCCTCTCATCCTCATTTTTAAAAATTCTCATTTTACTCTCTGATGAGTAGTGATGAGTGACAGATGGTTTCTTCCACTGAAAACGCTACGTCCAGATGAACAGAATCAACCTTTTGAGTAATTTGCCTGCTTGCCTGTATTGGCCCTGTCATAAACCCACTTTTACAACTAACAGCTATTCCAGATTTTATGTGAAATTTTCAACTTGTGTGAAATCTCATGTGTCTTTTCAAGTGTATCATCTGAATGAATCTTTTCCCACAGGTGCTACAACAATGTGGCTTCTCACCTGTGTGAATTCTCATATGAATTTTCAAGTTTATCATCTGACTGAATCCTTTTCCACAGGTACTACAAGAATGTAGTTTCTCACCTGTGTGACTTCTCTGATGTCTTTCCATTGTTGGTTTATGACCAAATCTTTTTCCACAGGTGATGCAAGAATAAGGCTTCTCACCTGTATGAATTGTCATGTGTTTTTTGAATGTCGATTGGTCTCTAAATCTTTTCCCACAGGTGCTACAACAATGTGGCTTATCATCTGTGTGAATTCGCATATGTCTGTTGAATGCTGACAAAGCACAAAACTCTTTTCCACAGATGGTACAAGAATATGGCTTCTCACCTGTGTGAATTCTCATGTGAGTTTTAAGGTTAATTAGCTGACTGAAACTTTTTCCGCAGGTATTACAAGAATATGGTTTCTCACCTGTGTGGATTCTAATGTGATTTTTCAAATGTATCATCTGACTACATCTTTTTCCACAAGTGTTACAACAATATGGCTTCTCATCTGTGTGGATTCTTACGTGAGTCTCCAATCCTGATTTCCTACTGAATCCTTTCCCGCAGGTGGTACAAGAATAAGGTTTCTCACCTGTGTGTGATCTCAGATGTCTCGTTAGGTTGGATTTATCATGAAAGGTTTTTCCACAAATCTCACATTTTGCAGACTTTTTACTTATTTCAGATTTACACTGAGTCTCTGACAATGGAGAATTTTCCACTCTGTTACTGTTATTCGTGTCATATGTCTTCTTATTCAGCTCCACATATCGAGTTGATTCTGAGTTGATGTGCTTACTTTTTTCCTGATCTTGACTCTCTGGTTCAGGAGAGCTGTGAGAAAGGAGCTGATCACTGTGTGGCTCTGAATCACTGTGGTCACCTCCATCATAACCAAGAGTTACAAGAAAGGTTTCAGTCTCCTGCTTCAATACGAGCTGCTCTCCCTCCTTGCTGGTGTAGAGTTCCTCGTGTTCTTCTTTAATCTGCAGAGTCCCTGGATCCTCCTGGTTCATAATGTGGCTCTTCTCCTTGTTATCCATCTGCTGGTCTGTGAAATCCTCTTCATCCTTACAGACATGTTGATATGGAAAATCTGAAGGGGTAAATAAACAAAATAAATGTCAGAAAATTTAAAAAATGTGATGATGTTGAGGCAATGATCTAAATGAATCAAGGGTGAGAAAGCCAAACTCCAAATCACACAGAGATTTTAACTGACAAAGAAAAATAGGAACCAACGGAAAGTAACAAATATTGAATGAACGTAGAAATGAGGGAACTAAACACAACTTCACTAATATTAAACTAGGATTAAAATATAACAATAACTAAAATGCATATATAACTAACTAAACTAACAACACAGACTCAGGATGAAGCCAATATATTTTTCCAGACCCGGATGCTGTTGAAATCGAATTTCTATGCTTACAGCGAAAACATGTAATTCTAGAACTTAAATGGATGACAGAACAAAATGAAACTTCTGGTGTTGGGTTTGTGTCTCTGCACGGGCACAGATTTAGTGTCAACAGCAAGTGGAAATGTTAAACTCGTAAAAATCAAGTGCGTGATAATTAAAAGAACAAGAAAAAGTAATGAGATAAAAGCAATGAGGCTCTCAGTCAAACATTTGACTCTTCTAAGTCTACACATATAGATATAATTTACTTAGTTCTCTTATTTTTCTGATAACAGATGACTGCTGAGTTTTTGTGTGTGTGTGGGGGGTGCACGTGTCACCTGGTCCCTTCAGTAATTATGGAGGACCACAAGAGCCACACTCATCAAAATAAAGAATTCTGTGCATAAATTGTACAGTAAATTATGCATTTGTAAATTAATTTACAAATTCCTTTTTTAAATTATTTTATTTATTCAAACATTACATAAGTAATTTATTATTTAATACGTTTATTTAAAATAAAAATGTAAAATAAAAACACTAATCAATATTTCAAAATAAATAATTAATTCATTAATAAATACTTCAAATCAAAAATTGTTACTGGTATCGCCACATAACCTGGCTTGAGTCATACAAGCTTTGGTTAGTTAGTTTAGTTTTCTACCGAAGCTGGGTCTGTTTGTAGATGTAAAGCCAACGGTACTTAAACGTTTTAGAATAAACCAAGCAGACGGTTCAATCTTTAAGCTAAGTGTATTCACAGGGACCAAACATCTGTCCCATGTGGTGAGGAAACAGACCCAACCATGCTGTGCTTGGTTTATAGTTAAAAGAACTCTCATCCTGTATAAACCACTAATAATAAGTCCTCCTCCATGTTTTGTCATGCTTATATCATACAACCTGAGTCTGTCACCTTTGTAATAAAGCCCAACATTTCTGCAGGGTCACATGTCCTGTTTCCCCTTTTTTTGTTTTTAAAATACATAAAGAGTGATTCTATTAAAAAACTGTGTTTTCATCCTGCAAGTTAACAGATATTTGATAAACCTCTGCTGTTTTTGTTGTTAACTGTCATGGTTGACTTCATTCTGCAGGTGTCCAGAGTCAGAATAGACTGACAAGGTGAGAGGTGAAGGGACAGAGGCTCTCCACCCCTGATGAAACACCAGGACAAATTCAGCTATGTGTGAGGAAGAGGAGGAAAAAAACAAGACAGCAGCAGGTGAGAGATGGAGAGGAGAACAGGGGAAGAAAATACAGCTGTTCTCTGTAATTTGGGGACTGGTATAAACATTTGAGACAGTTTATAGATATTTGCTTCCTCCACTATCACTGAAGCTGAATAAAAACAAGAAGAACAGGGAACATTCCCTCAGTGACACTTGGAAAATTAGAAACTAGTCTTTAAAGCTTCACAAAACATTTGTGACCTTTGACATTATGGTGCTATCTGTACTCAGCAAATATTTTTATGAGGGAAACAAATCATTTCTAAAGGCTGTATAATCAGAGTGACTCCGTTTTTCTGCAGCTCCAAGGAAGTGAACTCTTCAGTTTCATCATTTCCACTGCACCAGTAGAAATGTTGTTGATGTTAAATGTTTAAGAAACACATGCACTATTGCTACTGATTGCAGCTGATTTGCAGCTGATTTTTAGGTTCTTCCTGTTTCTCTAAAAATAAATCCTACTCACTGCTAAATTTGAGCAGTGAGTAGGATCCTAAATTATTCAAATTCATTTTTTATTAAGACCGATACAGGTTTGCATACCTGTGCTGTGTAAGTTTATTTCAGGTTTCCACATATCATCACTGAGTTTGAGTTGTTCATCCTCACTTTCGGCCTCCTCCTTCAGTTTAAGCTGCTCTCCCTCTCCCTGATTGGTGGAGATTTCTTCCTGTTCCTCTTTTATCCGTGGGGCCTCTGGGTCCTCCTGGTCCAGACTGGAGTTTTCCTGCTGGATCCAGACCTGCTGGTCATCCAGACCTTCCTCCTCCTTACACTTCATGCTGCTATTAGAGGTCTGAGGAACAAAAGCACACATGAAGGTTACTAATGTGATGACATGAAAATACACCTCTAAACAAATATAATCCAGTACAGATTGAGTTCTTGAATCACTACCCGATTAGCTATTCTTATTGTTGTTTCCTGTGATGCAGTGATCTTTTGTATGTTATCATACCAAGTGGGTAATTTCCATGGGCAGATGGCTCAAAGAGCTAAGATTAGTTAGATTATTAGTAACTTTGGCTCTATCCTGCAACTCATCACTCAGTCCTCACCCTGCATGTTTAGAGCCAACCCCAAATTTTTCTTGTAATGTCAATCCTGATGTTTTGATTAAACAGTGCTGAACTGTTGTTGTTGTCAACTGCTCGTGTGTGTTCCTAGTTCATTCAGTCATTTATGTTCAGTTCATTCAACCTAATAATAAATCTATGAGTCCAGCATTTTGGTCCTCTGTCTCCATTCTCCACACACCTGACCTAACAGAACGAAACACTGGGTCAATGGCCCAGGTACTCTGACAGTGGGTCAAGGGCGTAGATTTGGCATGGACGGAAGGGACATGTCCCCACCAATATCCAGCGATTATTGAATTGTCCCCACCAATAATTTGGTCTCTTCTAGTAAAGAAAAATAAACCCGATAGAAAGAAAAAAACGATCTGTCAACCTCTCATTCACTTAGCGGTGCAGAAAGAGTTAAATTACGTTCTCTACTGGAGTCCTACCTCATGTGACAAATATGGCCAATGTGATTGGCTGTGCCTTTCAGGGAGCTCTTTTTAGTTTCACTTAGTCATTTGTTTAATAGTAATTTAACATTATATAATTCACATATAAAACTATGTGAGATCGACAGACGGATTGGGGCTGCAGCTGCAGTAATGCGGACACTGCACCGGTCCGTCGTGGTGAAGAGGGAGCTGAGTGTAAAAACGAAGCTCTCAATTTACCGGTCGATCTACGTCCCTACCCTCACCTATGGCCACGAGCTGTGGGTAGTGACCGAAAGAACGAGATCGCGGATACAAGCGGCAGAAATGAGCTTCCTCCGAAGGGTGGCTGGCCTCTCCCTTAGAGATAGGGTGAGAAGTTCGGCCATCCGGGAGGGGCTCAGAGTAGAGCCGCTGCTTCTCCACATCGAAAGGAGCCAGCTGAGGTGGTTCGGGCATCTGACAAGGATGCCTCCTGGGCGCCTCCTGGGTGAGGTGTTCCAGGCATGTCCCACCGGGAGGAGGCCCCGGGGCAGACCCAGGACATGCTGGAGTGATTATATCTCTCGGCTGGCCTGGGAACGCCTTGGTGCTCCCCCGGATAAGCTGGAGGAGGTGGCTGGGGAGAGGGAGGTCTGGGCCTCTTTGCTTAGGGTGCTGCCCCCGCGACCCAGCCTCGGATAAAGATGGATGGATGGATGGACATATAAAACTATGAATTGTAATTTTAAATGGTTTAAAAGTATGTAGAATAGCATATGTAGGAAAGTATATTTCTCCTTTTTTTTTTTATTTATCAAGAAGCAAAGACAAAAAGGGAAAAAAAAGAAACAGGGCAGGGCTCGGTGGTTGAATCATCCCCACCAATGCCAAAACCAAATTTACACCCTTGCAATGGGTTTGCAGTGTTTCGGGGGTTTTGTCAGATTTGGGACTGTATTAGTGCGTTAATACAGATATAAAAATATATAATACTGACTTAAATACCTACAGCTTACAAAAAAAGAGTAATGCATGCATTTATGAAGGTGGCAAAGCAACTTCATTAACATACAAATACATGGGGATCTGCTTCACTAACATGTCAGGTTCATACAGTGGCACATTAGTAATAATGCAGCTCTCCTCTGGATAAATCCTAGTATCCACTTGAGTCTCAGTCCACACACAATCCCTACAGCATCCACAATGTGGCAAAAAAGGGTAACCTCATTTATTCTTGATGTGAGATTCAGTGCTATGATAATAAAGTGAAGAAACAAAATATGGTAAATGCATGCATGCAACAAAGACAGAAACCAAATCCTCTGTTCATCAATCCAACGGCATGTAGTACAAGGCAGGAGTAAGTACACAGAAGGTTTGGCAGGGCTGTTTCATATGCCCTAAGCCTAACCTGTTCAGGTGTGCTGCCTCCTAATGTAGCTCAGTTTCAACCACCAATGAACTGTCAACAAGGAATGTAAGGCCAGCCCTGTAGCCACTGCATTAGCATTTTCCAAAAAGAGAGTTTGTTTCTTTCTCTGTGTACCACTGCAACAAATTGTCAATTCGTGAAGGCTGCACCCTGCCTCTCTCCCTATGACACCTAAGATGAGCTCCTGTTTTGTGAATATTTTTATTCACATACAAATGGTGCCACATCACTCCAGTGCGTTCTGGAAGCACTACGCAAATGCCAAAGAAGAAATGCCTTTTCTTAAATCCAAAAGAAATTATTTTCTAAAAACTGGCTGTAGTATAAGTGTATAAGTATAAGTAAGTATTTTATTTTTGCCAAGTGGGATTTCTGACCGTTTTTCTATTATCTGAGTTTTCCACATTAAAAGCTTGGAGCAGTGGACTCTCATTTAGCCAAGGGTTGGCAAAAAGAGCAAATAAAAAGAAGGGGACTCGGGTGCTGCCATCTAATAGACTGAGATTTCGTTTGGATCTTTTTAGTCTAAGTTAATGCTGAAGTCACAGTTACCATAATTTTGGCCAGTATGACCATTTTAATTATTTAACATTTTATATTTAAAACAAAAATAAGCGAGGGTGGTGGGATCATCATCTGGTCATCTGGTTCAGACTTGAAGCCCCTCTCTGAAAGCAAAATTCCTGCCGGCCTGCTGGGCGAAGAGAGCCACAGGCGGCAGCGGGCTCTTGTGTAGCCACCGACCGGCAGACAGAGAGCCGAAGCGGACATCCAACTGGGGGCACCCTGCAAACTGCTTTCCCTTACTGCCTCCTCTATCGTAATCTCTAACGCCATCCTCTGCTAACGTAAATTTCCCCTGTGTCTCCTTGGATGCTTAATGCCAAAAGTTTACTGTTAAAGAGAGAGAGGGTGGTGGCGACTTTATTTAGTATATCTATTAAAAAAAAATAGCTCATAGCTGCTGCTTCATTATTGTCTGTTAGCCTGCAGACTGAGCTCCGATCAGGGTCCTTACACGTCTTACTCCTGTGTAAGCGTCACATACCTGTTATCTGTGACTTTATCCCGAGTCTTCGGCTGATAGCTGGCAGTCCGCGTTAGAGGCTGATCTCCTCTTTAGAGGCTGATCTCCTCTTCATACTGTACGATCGTGTTTTTAGCCTCTGAGCAGATTTTTTCAGCAGTTAATCGCTCGGACACTGAATTAAAGGCAGTGCTGCTCGGACAACTGAAATATTTCTCTCATACCACCAAAACAGGCTCTTCAAGCTAACCGTCTACCGCGCATAAAACACCATCCATCAGAGTCCTTGAACTGCACAAAGCTTTTGTCCCACCTCAGCAGCTGCATCCTTTCAGGCCGTGAAGGCCGCACTCAGCGTTTTTATATCTCTTACGTCGCGCTGGTCCTGTTGCCTAGCAGCGATGGCAGAAAATTGACACACATTACTGAAAAAAACAAAGACCGTGCTGGTGCTTTGAACCTGCTGTTTGTTCTGTTTTTAACACTCTGTGCTGAAGCTGAAGGAATGTGATGCAGCTTCAAACTAAATTACTTTGATGGGACACAGTGTGCTGTGACAAAGAGTTGTATCATCCTAAAAATATGTGGACAAGCTCAGCTGAGCTGCTTTAACCTCCTCTACATCCCTGTTAGCATGATGACGGCGCCCTCGTGTGCTGTGCATCATCAGACTTCAGTTAACTTAGCAGAAAAAGATGTAAAAAAAACTTCACTGAGCCTTCAGCAGCTTATACATCATCAATAAAGAGAGGTTTAAATATCTGTGTGTGACACAGTGAGTCAGTTTGCTCACAGGAGCCACAACATGTAACACTGCTTTTTCTCTCTTTGCCTGAAGCTCTTATGTTATTTAGCGCTGGAGTTACATTTCTCATGTGCATGGTGTAAGTGCTTAATCGACAACAGTCCCTGCAGAGGATGTGGGTGTGATCCACAGTTGCTCTCCAGGATGAAGGAAAGGTTGGACATCTTTGATTGAAGGTGTGTGTTCTTAGCATAGTTTCACAAACTAGTTTCTTTTTTCCCCCCTCTAGCTTTAAATACTAAAAACTCACAATAAAAAATATTAGGTGACTTATTTGTAAGTAATTTCCCCATGCACCTTTGCACTAGAACTATAATTTCCCCTACCTGCCAAATCCTCATGGTGGCTACATCCATCTTTTATATTGTTATGTCGCTAAAACTGACCGCATAAATATATAATTAAGTCTGTGATCATTTGCTCACTGACATTCACACCAGTGGCCTGATTTAGGTTATTTTGTATCATCCTGTTCCTCCTTGCACAAAGGAGCAGATATCAGTACAGCTGATGGAATAAGGACCTTCTATGCCATACTCAGCTCTCCTACAGTGCCTGTCTCCCAGAACCTCCTCCATGCTCTTGAGAATGCGTTTGGCAAACACAGCAAAGCTTCTGGTAATTGCACATATTGATGTGCCATCCAGGAGGACTCAGGCTACCTGTGGAAACTCTGTATGGTCCAAGTATCCGCTCGTGCTACCAGTAGTGACACTGGCAAATGCAAAACTCTAGAAAAGATGAGGAGGGGAAAAATGTCAGTGGCTCCTTTTGTAAAACTATTCCTGTTTCAGGGGTTGTGTCATTGTTGCCCTTCTAGATGTTGTTAATTTCATTAACACCAAAGCAGCTGAAACTAATTAGCAACCCCTTCTACTACTTAACTAACCAGATAAATACCCCAGAGGTTTAACTGATTTGATGCTATACTCTGATTAAAAAGTGTTCCTTTAATATCTGAGCAGTGTATTTTTATGCTGTATGAACTGTCAATCTGCAGCTACTCTACACAAATATCTTCAATGAAGCAGCAACGCTCTGCAGCCAGAGCAGCTCAGGAACAGTAATACACACAGAAGCATGTTTCCTCAAATAATCAAAACCTCAGTTTCAAAATACATATAAAATAATGACAGGCGCAACCAAAGCTTCATATTTTAGAAATGACACTTCAGAAAAAAATTGTCACGTTTTACAGAAATTTTTATTTAAATTTTAAGAATAAAGAACCCACAACAATAAGGAACAGAACTAAATAAATCAGGATAAATAAATCAACAGAAGAGGTCCATATGGAAGCTTATTTTTTATTACAACATAAGGTGACCTCAAATCCATAAAGGCACATTGTTTTTGGTCTTGTAACTGTCAAGCTTTTAATTTTCTTTAAAGAGATTAAAGACTCTTTATTAGACAATAAAATAATAAAATCTTGGCTATAAAAAAAGCCAAGTACCCACAGAAAAATATTTTTTCTGTAACAACACTGTCAAGTGAAAAAACTGAAGAATCTGGATCTACAATTAATATTTATCACCTCACCAGCACTAACACAATATATAAATTTATAATATACATATGTACACAAACTGACCAAGCATAAAACTATGACCATCTGCCTAATATTGTGTTGGCTACCCTTTTGCTGCAAAAACAGCCCTGACTGTTCAAGGGATGGACTCCAGACCCCTGAAGGTGTACTGTGGTATGGACTTGTTTGTCCGACACATCCCACAGATGCTCGACTGGACTTATATCTGGGGAATTCGGAGTGCAAGTCAACACCTCAAAATTCTTGCTGTGCTCCCTGCAAGCATTTTTGCTTTTGGTGGGGCACATTACCCCACACAGAGAGGCCACAGGCTTCTTAAGGTTTCTTCACAAAAGGTAAAGAGGTCCAGTTACTTTCTTTCCAAACTCCTTAAACTAACATGCCTGGATGATTGAGAAACTACACACATCAGAGAATACCATTTCCATGAATGGGTGTTCATGGTCTACAACAATACTAGGTAGTTGATACGATCTTCACATACCCATTGTCCACATGGCCAGGGATAAGCATGGACACCCCGACTGGTATGCAGTAATTCAATGTTATTTGTATAACACAAAAACCCCAACAATCAGTCAACTCCCTATAAGTAAGCACTCTGTGACAGTGGGAAGAAAAAAAAACTCCCTTTTAACAGGAAGACATCTGCTGCAGAACCAGGTTCAGGGAGGAGGAACAATTGACTACGACCAGTTGGGGTGAGGGTAAGACAACTATGCAGCGCCCAAACTGCAATGCACTGTACAGGGAGTGCAGAATTATTAGGCAAATAGCTGTATAGGCTCGAAAGCCTACTATCAATTAAGCATATTAGGTGATGTGCATCTCTGTAATGAGAAGGGGTGTGGTCTAATGACAGCAACACCCTATATCAGGTGTGCATAATTATTAGGCAACTTCCTTTCCTTTGGCAAAATGGGTCAAAAGAAGGACTTGACAGGCTCAGAAAAGTCAAAAATAGTGAGATATCTTGCAGAAGGATGCAGCAGTCTCAAAATTGCAAAGCTTCTGAAGCGTGATCATCGAACAATCAAGCGTTTCATTCAAAATAGTCAACAGGGTCGCAAGAAGCGTGTGGAAAAACCAAGGTGCCAAATAACTGCCCATGAACTGAGAAAAGTCAAGCGTGCAGCTGCCAAGATGCCACCAGTTTGGCCATATTTCAGAGCTGCAACATCACTGGAGTGCCCAAAAGCACAAGGTGTGCAATACTCAGAGACATGGCCAAGGTAAGAAAGGCTGAAAGATGACCACCACTGAACAAGACACACAAGCTGAAACGTCAAGACTGGGCCAAGAAATATCTCAAGACTGGTTTTTCTAAGGTTTTATGGACTGATGAAATGAGAGTGAGTCTTGATGGGCCAGATGGATGAGCCCGTGGCTGGATTGGTAAAGGGCAGAGAGCTCCAGTCCCACTCAGACGCCAGCAAGGTGGAGGTGGAGTACTGGTTTGGGCTGGTATCATCAAAGATGAGCTTGTGGGGCCTTTTCGGGTTGAGGATGGAGTCAAGCTCAACTCCCAGTCCTACTGCCAGTTTCTGGAAGACACCTTCTTCAAGCAGTGGTACAGGAAGAAGTCTGCATCCTTCAAGAAAAACATGATTTTCATGCAGGACAATGCTCCATCACACGCGTCCAAGTACTCCACAGCGTGGCTGCAAGAAAGGGTATAAAAGAAGAAAAACTAATGACATGGCCTCCTTGTTCACCTGATCTGAACCCCATTGAGAACCTGTGGTCCATCATCAAATGTGAGATTTACAAGGAGGGGAAAACAGTACACCTCTCTGAACAGTGTCTGGGAGGCTGTGGTTGCTGCTGCACGCAATGTTGATGGTGAACAGATCAAAACACTGACAGAATCCATGGATGGCAGGCTTTTGAGTGTCCTTGCAAAGAAAGGTGGCTATATTGGTCGCTGGTTTGTTTTTGTTTTGTTTTTGAATGTCAGAAATGTATATTTGTGAATGTGGAGATGTTATATTGGTTTCACTGGTAAAAATAAATAATTGAAATGGGTATATATTTGTTTTTTGTTAAGTTGCCTAATAATTATGCACAGTAATAGTCACCTGCACACACAGATATCCCCCTAAAATAGCTAAAACTAAAAACAAACTAAAAACTACTTCCAAAAACATTCAGCTTTGATATTAATGAGTTTTTTGGGTTCATTGAGAACATGGTTGTTGTTCAATAATAAAATTATTCCTCAAAAATACAACTTGCCTAATAATTCTGCACTCCCTGTATATTCTAACACCTTTCTATTAGAACCAGCATTAACTCTGTTTTGGGAGTTGTTTGTTGGACCGGACCACATGGGCCAGCCTTTGATCCCACTTGGATCAGTGAGCCGTGGCTGTCTATGAGACCATCACTGGTTCACCACTTTTCATTCTTTGGCCCACGTTGGATACATGCTGACCACTGCAGACCGGGAACATCCCATAAGAGCTGCATTTTTGAAGATACTCTGACCCAGTTGTCTGACCCAAAGTCAACCTCACTCACTCAACCATTTTTCCTGTTTAGCTCATCAACTCTGAGGGAAGAATGTTTACTTGCTTCCTAATATATCCTACCCCCCAACAAGAGCCAAGATGTAGAGATAATGTTGTTCACTGGTCATAATACTATGCCTGATAGGTGTACATATATATCTGCTCAGACAAATGTAAAAATCTGGGTTTCCCCTACATCATAAGTATAAGGCAAACAAACAATACAAAAAGTGTTTTTACTGTCCAGGAGATAAAATGTAGCTCATTGACCTGAATGTAAGTTCATCTCTTCCTTCTGGTTTTGGAGTTATTTGGTTTCTCACTAGTGTGAGTTTTACCATTAACACACTGCTATGTCTGACGGCTCTGATAGACTCTAAGGATGAAACTTTTAAGCTGTGTGAGTTTCTATGTTTGTCTGACTGCATCTTTTCTCACAGGTGTCAAAAGAACGTGGCTTGTCCCCTGTGTGGGTTTTGATATGTTTTCTTAATGTTGACTGATCTCTAAATTCTTTTCCACAGGTGCTACATGAATATGGCTTTTCACCTGTGTGGATTCTGATGTGAGTTTTCAAGTGTTTTCTCTGAGTAAATCCTTTCCCACAGGTCCCACAAAAATAGGGCTTCTCACCTGTGTGAATTCTCATGTGAGTTTTCAAGTTTATCATGTGACGGAAACTTTTCCCACAAGCAATGCAAGAATAAGGTTTCTCACCAGTGTGAATTCTAACATGAACTCTGAATGCTGATGAGTCACTGAAACATTTCCCACAGGTTTCACAAGAATAGGGCTTCTCACCTGTGTGGATTCTCATGTGAGTTTTCAAGTGTATCGTCTGACTGAAACCTTTGCCACAGGTGCTACAAGAATAGGGTTTCTCGCCTGTGTGAATCCTTTCATGATGATCTAAAGTTGATTTCTTTGTGAATCTTCTCCCACAAGAGCTGCAAGAATATGGCTTTTCACCTGTGTGAATTGCCATATGGCTTTTCACATGTATGAGCTGACTGAATCTTTTCCCACAAGTGCTGCAAGAGTAAGGTTTCTCACCTGTGTGAACTCTTAAATGCTTAGTCAGCCTGTATTTATACTGAAAAGTTTTTCCACAGGTGTCACATTTTAATGACTTTTCACTGGTGTCAGTTTTGCACTGACTCTCCGTCACTGGACAGTTATCTGTTTTGTTACTGTGATGTCTTCTCTTCTTCGGCTCTGCATATCTAGTTGATCCTGTCTGCACATGCTCACTTTCTTTCTGATCTTGGCTCTCTGGTTCAGGAGAGTTGTAAGAAAGGAGATGGTCACAGTTTGGTTCTGATTCACTGTGGTCACTTTCCTTATAAATAGGAGTCACTATAAAGATATCAGCCTCCTGCTTCAGAACAAGCTGCTCTCCCTCCTGACTGGTGCAGAGTTCCTCCGGTTCCTCTTTAATTTGTGGAGGATCTGGGTCGACCTGGTTCAGACTGGAGTTTCTATCTTGGTTATCAACCTGCTGGTTATTCATAGCCTCCTCCTCCATACACATATATTGTTGCGGGAGATCTGATGTGACACATGGACAAAAATGATATGAAAAAAAAAAAAAAACACAACTGGGTATTTCAGGTTGTAAATCTAGTATTCAAAATTATCACACGTTCATACTAGAATATTATAGAACAGCACTGAAGGACACTTTATTTTAATTCTCATATAATGTCTCACCTATTTAGAAGTAATGTATTCATCTCACATATGGGCTGTTTCAAGCACTTCTATATGTTGTATTTAGGTATCTGCACTAGTAGACTGTTTTCTGTCCAGGCAGTCTTCTTTCATGTAGTAGAAGAAAGATAGCACTTAGGTTCCTCAGATGGGACACAGGGCACTTCAAAGGGGGAATGCTTTGACAAGGGGGGATATTTAATAGATTTTCAGGTCAGAGTGACCACGCTAAAAATAATAATCAGAAAACTGGACAGTTTTCAATCTTTTGAAGCTTAATGTCTGCCATGGGTGAAGTCATGAGTTGAAATTAATAAGTGGGTGAATAAAAGACCACCCTCTAGAAATTGAGAGCCCAAAAGCTTGGGGCAGCTTGTCCATCTTTGATTATGCTTGAATCTGAGTACTTCCTGCAGAACGTCATGGGAGAGAGTTTTACTTTTTGCCTTTGGTTTTTGAGTTTCTTTTTTTTTTTTTTTCACCAAACCATTTGAAGTTGCATTAAAAATTGCCAAGTATGGTTCAGAGGCCAAGGACCTGGGAAGTGAAATCCTCACCAGAACGAAAGAAGTCAGTTTCCACTTTGGCTTATGAGAATGTAGGTTTAATGTTCAATGTTAAAGGTTTAGGGGAAAAAATACATAAATGGTATTTTGAAGTTTCACATACCTATTCTGTGTAATTTTATTTCAGGCTTCCACATAATATCTAGCTCTTCCCCAGTCCAGATGATGATGCCTTCAGTCTCCTGCTTCACTACAAGCTGCTCTTCCTCCTGACTGATCCAGAGTTCATCCTGTTCCTCTTTAATCTGTGGAGGCTCCGAGTCCTCCTGGTCCATACTGGAGGTACTCTCCTGATTACACATCTGCTGGTCATCCAGACCCTCCTCTTCCTCACACTTCATGTTGCTGTGGGAGGTCTTAATAAAAGGGACACTAGAAAGAGGTTATTGATGTGATGACAAGAAAACAAACATTTTAAAAAATATTTTCCAGTATGCCTCTACACTATGAGCATGTCTCTCATATATATGAATAAGTGCACAAATGTTTCAAGAGCACCTGTGGGAGTCACTCTTGAGTTCTAGCACCCTTAATAGCAGAGTACAAAACATTAGGGGAGGTTCTAAGAAACGTATGTTTTAAAACACTTTTTGATTGTCACTTTTGTGAGATAACAAACATCAGTAACTACATGACAGAAAATCCTTTCCATGAGAAAAAAAAATCTATATTTAATGATTACTAGCTGCAGATTTTAATGTAGCGAAAAGAGGAGACAAGGAGGTCTTGGGTTGGTATGGTGTTCCTGTTAAGTAGTGCAGGAAAGATGATGGTGGGTTTCATGAAAAGGATGGAAACAACTGTAGTGAACACATGGATCAACAAGGAGGAGGAATTTAGGGTGACAGATAAGAGTGGAGAAGGGAGCACACAGGTGGATTACAGCTTATGCAGAATGTGCGGTCTGAAAGCAAAGACACCCGAAGGTGGTGTTATTCAAGAATGCAGCTAGGCAGCATCGGATGGCAGTCTATGGCATGGCTTCAAATATCAAGAAGAGGAAACAAGTGAAGGAAGAAGCAAGGATTAAATGGTAGAAGCTGAAGAAGGAAAAATGTTCCAGAGTTCTGGAAGGAGTTGAGACAGGCTCTGGGTGGTAGGGACTAGAGGTGGGTTTTGATTATTGATTTTCCGATTAAAATCGATTCTAGCTTGAATAATGTGATATCGATTCATTAAAATCCTGAATCGATTTTTAAATATAAATTTACAGTTTCTCACCCGACGGCATGGACACGCCGTCGGGGCTGAAAGCCGAGAGCTCACAGATTCTGATGTGTCAGCGGGGCTGCACTTTGTGCCTAAATCTTGTTTTGTGCTAGATTCTAAAGCTTCGGGTTTTGTCTCTCTCCAAACAAAGTTGATTGGATCTTCTTTTGTGGCTGGTTCAAACTACGCTTTACATGTCGCTTCACATAAGCATCATCGTTAATTCCCTCTTCCTGTTTTGCTTCCACCACGATAAAAATCACACTTCCTGCAGAGCTCTCTCGCTCACTCTCTCAGTGTACTTCAACAACAGTTTCCCATCTAAACATCTGTTTTCTGCATTATTTGCTTGCTTATTACCCACCAGTCTACCGTTATGTACAGCACTGTCGGGCACTGTTTTTTTGTTGTTGTTTTTGTTAATCTAACTGACTTCCAACAAGAAAGTCTCATTTCTGCTGTTCAATACTGAAGAAATATAAACTTTTTAGAATTATGCAAAATTGCAAAACACTTAGCTGTGTCTCTAATAAAACCTCTGTAACTTTACTCTGCTTCACTTCATCAACATCAGGTAATGTTTATATGTTGATTCATGGGTTTCTTCAGTTTTCGTTCTACTACATTTTTAAGGTTATCTGCTATAAAAAGCCAGGTCAGGAAAATCGCCTTCATGTTTTTCCGTGTTTAATGCTCAGTTACTTTGACACAAAGGCATCGGCTGTGATGCTTACACCTCTGATAAAGTCTCACAAATGTCAGCTTTCTTTTTATAGATATAAAAATATGGATATGTACTGATAAATGATCAGAATTATAATATTTCTGACTGTCTGAGGCAAAATTTCCCCGATTCAAATTGAATTGAATCGATTCAGGACCTTGTGAATCGGAATAGAATCAATTCTAGAAATCAGTGACGATACCCAGCCCTAGTAGGAACGTGTTGCCAGATGAATGGGAAGGTACAGTTGTAGTCATGAGGGAAACTCACAACCAGGTGATTGATGTATCCTTTGGAGAGAGGAAAGAGAACAAAGAGACTTGTTGATGGACAGAGGAAAGTATTCAAAGAAAGAGGTTAGCAAAGAAAAAAGTCCAATTCCACCTGAATTCGACCAGATGTTTCATGGTGTCAAACTCCAGTCCTCAAGGGCCGGTGTCCTGAAACTTTTCCATGTGTCCCTGCTGCAACACACCTGAATAACATAAGTAGGTCATTAGCAACACTCTATAGAAATTGACTGCATGCTGAGGTGGCAGTTCAGCAATTTGATTCATGTAACAGCAGCTCATGACTGAATGAACACGGTGCACGTAGTTTTAGAAGTACATCTTTCCAAACACTTTACATCACTTCAGTTTACTTGAGTAGGTTTAGGGGTTGCTACTGCAGCATGCAGTCAAGTGTTGCTAATGACCTACTAAGTTTATTCAGGTGTGTTGCAGGAGGGACACATGGAAAAGTTTCAGGACACAGGCCCACAAGGACTGGAGTATGACATAGGGCTGGGCGATATGACCCAAAATTCATATCTCGATATTTTTTAGCTGGATGGCGATATAAGATATATATCTCGATTTTTTTTTTTAAAGCAATAAAGTAAGAACAAAAAGAGAGTTCTTAGTCAAAGCTGTGTCCCAGATGTCACACAGGCACTTTTATTAACATAGAGCAGATGTACATAAAATTTACTCAAAAATAAATTATGAGCATTTATTAAATAATAATGCTCCATAAATAAAAGAAAACAATGTTGTTTTTGTGCATAACAAAAAGCTCACAAATGTGCAGTCAAAATGTAAACTAAAAGACGCCGAGCACAATAACAAAGACAGATTTCACAGCTGCTCTGTTCCCAACTTGTACTGCGTGACTGACAGCCTGGAGTTTGTAATCCGCTTCGCAACCACGTCTCTTAACAGATGACATTTATGGTCCTTATACACAGTAGGGTAATATTACGTTGAAGCACAGTACATATCACTCCGCAAGGCTCAGCCGTAATGCTCCGACAATCCATCAAGCGGTGCAGCTCCGTAGCTTACCAAAGTCGTACTAAAACATTTGACAGATTGCTGAGCGCCGTGTACCACATAAAATCGGTTCGCGGCCATCAAGCACAACCAGAATTCATACATAAGGCACGCTGTCAACTTTTGAGAAAATGAATGTCTTTATACTGGACGACCACTGTACACCAGTCAAACACACTGATCTTTACTTTAAATCCATCACAGTACAGCAAACTAACCTGTTTATCTATTTTAATGCAGCCTTTAAATAACAGTCTACCTCATGTTTGTTTTGCAGCATGTTTTACAATATATATTTAAAAAAAAAACAGTGTCGCATGTACAAACCCAATATCTGATTTAAAAGCACAAGGACTTAAATGTAAGCTTTAAATGAGCAGTCCTTCCCTTTAAATCTAAGCTCTCTTTATCCTCTCCTGTCCTATCTCTCTTATCTTTCTCCATCTCTGAGTGAAGTTAGCTCTTTCTTTTCACTCCCAGTGCAATACAGCAGCTGGACCTTTAGCTTGCAACACACTGTGAGACAAACTCCACACAAACAGTTTGTGTGTTAGCTGATGTTTGTTGAGCTAATAGAAATGCTGCATTTGAAATCACCTGCCACTAAAAAACATTGCTCCCTTTATGCTCACTACTCTTCTGCAGGGCTAGTTAGAGGCTGAAGTATCACACTTGCAACTTATGGACACCTGCAGTTGTTCTGGTGTTGTGCCAAAAATAAGAAAAGAAGAAGAAAACGCAACCCACATTAAAAAAAAACCTGACTATCAGACACCATTGTGCCTCTTTAATGCCTTTTTTATCAACATACCCTGGTGATTAATACAAGAACAGGATTGCCCCTCATGTGTTACTGTTCACGCTTAAATCAGTTTGATGTTTGAAGGAGTGCAGTGACATGAAATAATAGCTTCCCTCATATCCGTTAAACCAAAAGTAACAAGCCTGTTTTGAAAATGTAAGAAGTAAAAGTAAAAAGTACTCAAGTAAGGCACAGAAGGCCAAAAATTCTATTTAAGTACAGTAACAAAGTATTTGTACTTTGTTACTTCCTATATAAACATATTACCAACAAAGTGTTCTTATATTGTTAGACTGAGATTTTATCATTTTAGCTGGCTTTGGGACAATCTGCTTTTTTCTGGACTTTTTATTGCATTTTATTGTTTGGCTTTTGAGCGACTTCTTCAGCTCAGTTTCTATACTACCGTAATAATTAAGAGACCTCACAAGGGTACCACATAATGATGTGAAGCCAAAGAGCTTCAGCACCATGGAGCAGCAGCACATCCAAAGCTCAGTGCAGTGCAGTCACTACTGTAATCCTTCATACTGTCCATATTTAATGTAGGGTTTGAATCAGGCCATGAATTTCCTCATAATAAGTATTTTTACCAAATTGTGAACTACAGATCTAATTAGAATGTATAAATAGCCTATCTCACATAACTCACTGAACTTCCCAACATATAATGATGGCAAACTTAAAACAGATACCAGTGATGTGCAAAAGTCTTCAGCCAATCTTTATATTTTGCATCCAAGGAGCCAGTTTCTGGTAATGTTTTACAGAGGTCTTGAGTAATAGTTCACCAGGTCTTTCAAAGCTGCGCTTTCACTTTTTTCAGTCCAGCCCTTGTACCTGACAATTATCAGAGGATTTTTTTTCCAATCAAGCATAAAACAGGCATCTAACTCAAACTCAGTCGAGAGCTTTGGACTGTCATTCAAGAAGAAAGCTAATTTTAACAGAGTTCAGGCTGTGTTGAGGAACACAGGTGGTCATACCAAGTGTTGCCTTTCAAGCTAATAGAATTGTACAAACTCTGTTTTAGCCTTACATACTGGATTTCCATGCATGTTTGCATGTGTTTCAATAACCGTTTTCCAATTTTCTTCTCATAATATGAAGAGATGAGGGTGGCTCAAGACTTTTGCATGGTACCTTAACAAGTCACAAACACTCTCACTTCAGTGTGTCTGACATTAAATAGATATATTTAGTCTGCCATTTACCTTCACTCTTAACTGCAAAGCGTCACTAGTCAAGTTTACACTTATCAATGCTCTTCATAATTTTCAGGTCAACTGTTGGTCGGGGGTTTGAAATAATATGACATAGAAACAGAATTTTATATTTAATTGTTGTCTCTAAAGGGAATAGGTCTGTTCATATTACAGTTTGAAAGACAGGCTACATCTATCTATGCAAAAGTGAGGAGAAAAAGCAAGAGAGAGCTGGGGGCTTTATCTCTTCAGCGCGGCAGTAAAACAAGATGTAAAATAATCGCAGCGTTGAACAAGATTTTTTGTTTGTTTGTTTGTTGAAAACTTTAATAGTTTATATATTTAAAGATTTAAAGAGATGGAAAAGTAATGTAAATAACTCTTGGCTGAAGTATTAAAATCACAACAGTAAACTGAAAAAAGGGGAATAACATGCGCATATCACAAACAAGTATATTTAAGAATAAGAAATTTGTATGGTCCGAATTTCTGAATTTACGGTGTATACCTAAAGGCACCACACAAACGATTTGTTGAGGTGCGTTTAGCCGTAAACAGCAATGTAGACGCGCACTAGGTTTTATTTTTATGTTTGTTTTTTTTGTGCTTCTCCAAAGTGTATATGGTAGCTGGGAAGACCTGCACAACAGCCACATGGCGATGTTGAGAGAGACCTACGGCACTGTGCAGAAAGCAGAAGCTTTCTTTGTCTCTGTTTGACTTTAATACACAAAGCCTTCCAGTAAAATCACTTCCTCGTGTGTAACGCTAAAAGAAGTTTACCGTTTAAAAGGGAACTTGTGTTATTTCTATACAAACAGGTCATAGTTGCTCATTGATTTACTCTTTCTGTCTACAATCTGGGCTCCGATCAGTGTCCTACATGAGTCGTATTCCTGCGTTAGTTCATTGTGATCGTCACAGTTTTACATACCAATTTATGTGTAACTTTATCTCGAGTTTCCGGCTGATATCCAGCAGTCTGCGGTGATGATTGATCTCCTCCTCATACCGGACGATTGTTTTGCAACCTGAGAGAACGTCTTCGATAACAGCAGTTAATCTCGCCTCGATAAACTCTCACTTGAACACAGAGGTAAGTAGTAAGCGTGCGTCATTTCCGTTCTTATTGTTTTCTTGTTAATTTCCGGCAGATTAGACGCATCAAAATGTTATTGCTGCCCCCTTCAGGCCATTCGTACAATTTCAACGAGTTACTTACGAGCCCCTCACTGGTACTTTGCAGAAACCTGAATGTATGACTCTAAAATAATCCAAGTTAAATATTGATCCAAGGAATAGTCTATGCATAAAGTTTCTTTCTCAGCATAGGTGGAGCCGATCATAAAAGCATGCCTAGCACATTCTGCCTTTCCACATGTGCATTTTTTCAATATGATGACCAATAATAAGTGCCAACCCATAACTGAAATCACAGTGCACCAGCCTAAGTCTGGTGAATAGCCTGTTTATGGCTTATGTTTATCATGCCAAAGCAGCTCAGTGTAATTTAAATTCAGACTTTGGTTTAGGTTTGGATAGCTTTATTCCTTTAATACATGAAATCATTGTTATAAAAATTCCTTTGTGGATTTACTTGAGTTATCTTTGCATATTAATACAATTTGTTTAATGATCTGAAACATGTAAATTTGAACAACAAATATGCAAACAAATATGCAAAAACAAATAGATATAAAATAAGAGAGAAATCAGGAAGGGGCCAAATACCAGCTCTGTACACCATAAGTTATATTAAAAAGATCTTATTGCATGTTTCAGAAAATCTGTGCATTTTCTGAAACATATTTTCAACCATTGTCACGTCTGTGCAGTTTACTTTTTTTGTTGTCATGTCTGTGTTTACCCACCAGGTGACGCCTTTTCTGCACTTCCTAAAGCCTCCCTGGTCAGTTTAATGCTCAGTCCAAGTTTAGAGCAAGAGAAGCAGTGATAGGCTCCATGGCAAAAAAAAAAAGGCACAGAAAAGAGCTCCATCTAAAAAATCAAACAAAAACAAAAAACAAAACAAAAAACAGATGTCACAGTACTTCTCTCTGTCCTGGATTCTCTGCTGGATGTTTTGTCGACTCACCTCCAGCTCTCTCTGCCTCTCAGTCCTTTCTGCTGCAGCTGAGACTGTGTCGTGGCCTTTATGTTCATCCACAGAGCAGAGATAACAGATACTCTGCTGATCAGTACCGCAGAACATCTTCATCACCTCATCATGACGAGAGCAGATGTTCTCCTGGAGCTTCTTGGAGGGCTCCACCAGCTTGTGTTTCTTTTCTTTTTGTTTTTAATGGAACAACATTACACTGTGGCTGAAGGTGATTCTAACAGTAAGAAGCCAGACAAACTAAACAGAACTTGAAGCCTTTTTTGAAGTTTTTTTTCTCTGTGTAGAAATCAAAGGCAACATCTTCAGGTCCAGCAGTGATCAGCAGGCGCATCTTGGAGTCCAGCATTCCTTAGTTGTTCCACTAACATGGAGTTTTTCAACAGAACAGGAGTAATGTCAGTGACTCTAAGACTACGTTCACACTGCAGGCGAAAGCGCATCAAATCCGACTTTTTTGACCCTATGCGACCCATCCGATCATGGTATGACAGTGTCAACAGCACAAATCCGATATTTTCAAATCCGATCTGGGTCACTTTCATATGTGGTACTGAATCCGATACATATCTGATGTTTCAGAAAACGACTGCTGTTTGATGGTCATGTCGCATTAAATCCATCTTTTACGTCACTGACACAAGACAGACCAGCTCTGGAGAAGCACCCGATAAGACACGAACGCTTCCTGGCCATCCAGTGAAGCTGTTGGGAAGACAACATTGGAGAAACGTGAACATTTTATTTGTACTGTATAATCTGCAGATTCTGACAGAAATTTCCAGCTATCCTTTGAAGCACCACTCCTCTCTAAAACAACAATAAGGATCATTTTTAGGCCATATGTAAATAACAAAATAACTTTATAACTTAAAGCAAAATTGGGAAACGTAAAGTCCGAAACAAGTCTCTATATTAAGGTCATCAGTCAAACAATACTGTTTGGTCTGGGTCTAAACAGAGCGCGTTGTGTGTAACGTCTGCTTTTGCGCACGCGGGCCGCTTTAAGGGTTCACACTAGAGCGCGTTTGCTGTGTAGAGCTGCAATGACCTGCAATGTGAATGTAGCCTTAGTTTCACTTCCTGAAACTAAAACTAGACTGAGCTCTGATCAAAAGAACATGGGTTTCTGCTGTGAATGGGGTCTGTCAGCTCTTATATGTCACAACGTGTTGGTTCCACCATCTACAACCTCCAGATCTGACGAGCAGGAAACGAGAAAGCATGTTGACAGTAGTGTGAATTTTGTTCACTGGTAATTTTCATCATTTTTGTCAACAACCTTTTTTTCTGGCAAAAACAAGATGATAACCAAATAAAAACTAATGCACACACTTCTTGTATTCACACTTTTGTAAACAAATACAAACGAAATCCAATCAGAATTCAGTTGTGTAGAACGGTGTGACGAGTTTCACATTCGATATCAATGAAAATAAGATGCTTTGTAAGCTGTGCTGAGCAACTCCTACCAGTAAAAATATGACATCATCTGTTGCAACATAAAAAAAACCCTCTTTAAAAAAATCATTCTTCTCAGTTTCTTGTGCAAATCTGCTGAATGCAGTATTTCTCTTCCTTAAAATAATTCAAATATTCCAAATGAACAGAGAAAAGTTTAAAAAATACATTAGTGTCATAAGTAAGTTTGTTTGTTTTGTCTTTTCTGTCTACTTCTCAGTACAAACCAGTAGTACAGTGTAACTACACTGCCAGAAAAAACAGGTGTATAGGTGACAACACATAAAAAAAATTTGCACCACTGCAGAGCACAACACTTCAGGACTCCAAACTGAAGAACTCTACACAATTAAAGTGCAGTCAGGTCTCCTAGATGCAGTCACCTGAGGGCATGAAGCTTCCCCTGCTCTACACCCAAACACATTATTAAGACTGCAGCTGTTCTTTTTTTAAAATAGGTAATATTTACATAAAACACACTATTGATTTTACGTTCCCCTAAAAGGTCCAGTGGAAGTGGGGGGAAGAAACAAACGGTGTTTGGTTTGAAAAAAGGAGACAGGGGTGCAAAATTGTTAAAGAGTTTTATTAATTTTCCTATTCATACTATAACTAAAAGAGATGAATAAGCCAATAAACCTTTTAAAGAAGGAAAACAAAGAAACCCAGGAGTTGGTCACTAAACTGAAAAGTAAGTCACCGAAACACACTCCTCACCACAGAGCAGGACAAAACACCATAAAATTGACTGACAGCCCAGATATTCTGTGTTAAAGTCATGCAGACTATCCGGGCTGTCAGTTCATTTTAGAGAAAGACATTGCCCTTCAATGAAACTGCAGGTGCATTTCCACTTGGCACAACAGTAATGGGAAACAGTGACAGCAAGAGAGAGAGAAAGAAAAATGGAGCAGAGAAAGTAACGTAGATAGACCTATCCATCTATCTCCCCCGTCTATCCGAGTTCACAGAGCTCTGCAGCTGTTACAGTTCTGTATAATCGGTCCATAGAATGGCTGAGTGAATGTGGTCTGGAATCTGAAGGAGAGCCATGGTTTCAGGGAGGCTGTAGAAGGATAGAATATTGGCTTGTAAATAAAAAATCATCATGGGTAGTGATAGCCTCCAGGAAACAGGAAAGAGCTCGACCTAAAAAAAATGGCTCTGAAAAACATCAAGAGAATAACAAGAAGACGTCAAGGTACCACCTATAATGTTTGACTGACAGCTGAGCTCTGTGCAGTGCAGAGATGTCACAACAATGATGGAGAAAAAAGAAATACACACCAAAATGAAATACTTCAGTCTATTTAAGGTTAATGAACTCAGCTTTGTTTCCGTAATCAGAGTAAAGCCAAAGTCCAGCATAGAGCAGCTGAGTGAATGTGGTCTGGACTCTGTGGAGGAGAGTCATGGTTTCAGAGACGCTGTAGAAGGACAAAATACCTGCTCTGTGATCCAGGTACACTCCTACTCTGGAGGAACGAAGACCTGAGACAGGAGTTTGAAAATTGTTGTACCAAAATGTAAAACTCTTTGTATCACAGTCTAATGCCCAAGATTTGTCATTACGTCCAAATGCACATTCATTTCCTGATCTTTTGATATTTTTGTACACAACTGCTAAATAAACTCCTATCCCTTTCCTCTCCACCTCCCAGTAACAACGTCCAGTCAGACTCTCTCTACTCAGGACCTGAAACCATTCAGTGAATCTGTCTGGATGATTAGAATTAGACTGTTGTTGCTATTGCTCTTCTGTTCCCCTCTGATAATAACATATGTTTGTGTGCTGTGTTTGGATCCAGTGTGATTTCACATGAATATTTTAAGAATCCAGCTCTGGTCTTTGGCTCTGGTTGTGACAGTAAAACATCCACTTCAGTGACTGTCAGTGAGATGTTTGTCCATTCCTCTCTCAGAATGTCCTGTAGTTTCTCTCTGACCTCTGACACAGCTGCTGTCACATCCTCAAAGTAGCTCAGAGGACGGATATTGATGCTGGATGAGTCTGTAGACTCACTGAGTGCTGACAGTGAGGGGTAGTTGTGTAGAAACTGGATGTGATCCTCTGTGTGTGAGAGCTGCTTCAGCTCAGCATCTTTCCTCTTCAGCTCAGTGATCTCCTGCTCCAGCTTCTCCTCAAGCTCTTTGACTCGACTCACTTCAGTTTCCTGCTGGGATCTGATCTGCTGCTTCACATCAGAGCTTCTTTTCTGGATGAGATGGATCAGCTCAGTGAAGATCTTCTCACTGTGCTCCACTGTTTGATCAGCAGACTGATTGATGGCCTCCACCTCCTGTTGAAGCAGCTTCACATCTTTCTCTCTGTCCTGGATTCTCTGCTGCATGTTTTGTCGACTCACCTCCAGCTCTCTCTGCCTCTCAGTCCTTTCTGCTGCAGCTGAGACTGTGTCGTGGCCTTTATGGTCATCGATTAAACACTGATGACAGATACTCTGCTGATCAGTACGACAGAACATCTTCATCACCTCATCATGACGAGAGCAGATCTTCTCCTGGAGCTTCTTGGAGGGCTCCACCAGCTTGTGTTTCCTGAATGTAGGTGAATCATAATGAGGCTGAAGGTGGTTCTCACAGTAAGATGCCAGACACACTAAACATGAATTAAAGGCTTTCATTTTTCTTCCAGTGCAGACATCACAGGCCACATCTTCAGGTCCAGCATAGCAGTGATCAGCAGGAGCAGCTTGGAGTCCAGTCTTCTTCAGCTCCTCCACTAAAACTGCTAACATGGTGTTTTTCACCAGGACAGGCCTCGGTGTGAAAGTCTGTCTGCACTGAGGGCAGCTGTAGATTTGCTTTGTATTCTCTGTATTCCAATGGATTTTAATACAGTTCATGCAGTAGCTGTGTCCACATGGAATAGTCACCGGATCCTTCAGTAGATCCAAACAGATTGAACAAGAAAAAGTTTCTCGGTCCAGCTGAACTCCTTTCGTCGCCATTTCTTCTCTGAGTGTCAGTGACTGTGTGAGTTTCACTTCCTTATAACTGAAACTATTCTGAACTCTGATCTAAAAATCTTGTGTTTCTACAGTTAATGGGGCCTGTCAGCTCTTACAAGTCACTATATTTCGGTCAAAGTGCAGATCGGAAGGGGAGGGAACATGGATAGAGAGGAGGTGCTGAGTTTCATTTTGGGTTCTTTTTTTGGGGATTGTGTCTTTTTTTTTCTTCATTTTTTAGTTTTTAGTTATAAAAACAAACCAACAGGGAAAATATAAAGAAAGAAATTTCCAAACTGCTCCTGGCAATAAAAGAAAACATTACCCATTACATTATTCTACATTACTTACTTTCCTTCAGTTAGGAAGACTAGATGTACACTGGCCTTTCGCTGTCCTCTACTGTTTCTTATTCAAGTTATTGTTGACAGTTAAGCTCTATTTGGGGAGTGTGAGAATTAGAACCCAAGACGCAGGCACAGCTTAAGATGTGAGTGAGCTTTATTTAAACGGTGGAAATACAAACAGAAGTGGCGATGGGATGAGCAGAACCTAAAGATAACCTATACCGGAAAAAACTAACAAAAGTAACCTGAAACCTTAAACAGAGACGCAGGGAAACACAGGGAGATAACACAGATGAACCAGCAACAAGCAGGAGAAAACACAGTGCTCATATACACAAAGGAGCAATCAGGGAATGAGAAACACGAGGGAGACAGAGCTGGGATTTATTCGACATAACAAGACAAGGGGAAGCAAAACTAGACACACTAACGTAGGACATGGCACTGTCAAAATAAAACAGGAAATGACATGAACACAGTGACACAATACTAACACAGTACAGAGGAAACTAAAACCTCAGAACTAGAAAATCTTAAACAGAATTAAACTGAAACAAAAGATAATAACAATCAAAACAAAACCACTGAGTCCACAAACTCAGGACCATGACACTATTGTAATAAAACTTGTCTCATGTGTGACACTGAAGAGATCCCAAAACTTTGTTCTAGTTACATTAATGCAGCACTTTGCATTGTACAGAAAGTATACCTTACAGTATGTACAGTACAGTATGTAGTATAACACCGATATCACCTTCAATGTAACCACACCGGTTAGAAACAGGTACAGGTGATCAACACAGAGAACAAATGTACCACTGCAGGGCATCACACTACAGCACTGCAAACAGAAGAACTCCACTTAGCTAAACTGTACAATCAGGTCTCACAGATAAAGTCATATGAATACATCAAGCTTCCCTGCTGTACCCCCAATCACACTATTAACTGCAGCTGTTCTTTAAAATTCAGTAACATTTAAGAAAACACTATCAAACCTTCTCCTCTTCATACAGGAACCTTGCCTTCCAGCATATTTTTTACCTTCACCACCAGAAGCTCCATATAGTGTAAGAACTGCTCCTATTCTCTGATGATGAATGTAGCATTGGTTGGCCTGAACCTTTCGTATCTGTACATTTACCACTGAAAACAGAGGATTAATTACATGTATATCAGGGCAAAACCAAATATATTTATTAGTGTGCTAACCACACCACAGCCATGACAAAACACATCTTTTGCAGTTTGCTTCCTGTCCTTTAGCCTACATCTTACTTAAGCTCTGTTTAAACTGTTCAGGTGAATTATCTGATAACTTATACAGTTTAAAACCTGTGTTGATTTAGCTGGGGTGGTGCACCCATGTTTTCAAATTTTACCTGGAAGATATGCCTGTGAAGGTTTTCAGTCATCCAGGTCATCGTAGTTTAAAGAGCTTGGAAAGAAAAGTGTCTTGACTTCTTTAGGTTGCTTGAAGACATTTCACCTCTGATCTGAGAAGCTTCTTCGGTTTTAAGGTCAAATGGTGGGGAGTCCCAGATTTAAGAAATTTAAGAAAGACAACTCAGGAAATTCCACACTTTACTAACAAAAACATTTACTTCTCAATCAGAACACACACTACACAGAGAAGAACAGGAAGACTTCACACCTGAAGACAGTCAGGAAAATGGGTGAAGAACTTTTCAGACAGTAACCTCACTGAACCTGACAAGAAAGTACTAGCCAAAGGACTCAATTTTGCCATTTCTCCTTAACAGATTCCCATAGTGAACCTCATCACAGCCACAGAAACCACCATAATGAATAAAATATCACAAACAGAAGTAGAGCAAATTAGGATGAAAGTTTCAGCCACCCTCTCCAGTGGTAAAGTTCCTCCATCTAACCATACAATACAAGAAAAGAAGGCCGTTGCTTCCCTAAGCAAAGACCACAACATCACTATATTAACAGATGACAAGGAAAGGTGCACCGTGGTTCTAAATTACCACACAAAGATTACTACACTCCTCAGTGTCAACAATACCTATGAGACCAGACAAGCAGCTACAAAAAGAAAGTTATCGCTTGCCTTCAAGAATTTGAAAATGACAAAATCACTGACCGACCTACATATCATCATCTATACCCAGGGGATGGCATACCCAAGTGTGGGTATAAAGACGGGATCCCACTCAGACCCATTGTTAGCAGCATGAACTCTCCCACTTACAGCATTTCTTACTTACAAACTTACTTACAAACACCTTGCTACCATCCTAGCACCCCTTGTGGGGAACACCCCAAATCACATCAAAAACTCCACTGACTTCACGAACAAGGTCCAGAAACTTATGCTGGGCTTACACTGTGCGATTTTTGGCCCATTTTGAGCCGATTTTTGAGTCGTGCAACCATTTTGGTGATAGGCCCGAGTTTGGCCTTCATTGTGCGTCGTGCATCGTGTAGTATACGTGGGGTAACGAGAAGCGATTAACACCTCACGACCAGCTCCCGATCATCAAGCGCTTGGTCGGGAGGATTTCAAACCTGTTTGAAATCCTCACGACTGTCGTGAGGGTGTCGCCACAGCCGCTCACACTGCGCACAATGAAACAATGGTGTCCTTTGATATAGTCTCTCTCTTCACTTACATACCCACCACGGAAGCAGTGGAGACTGTCAGAAAACAACTACAAGAAGACAGCAGGAAGACAAAACCAGCTTCACCCCCAACTAGATTTGCACACTTCTGCCTTACCACCACATATTTTAAATACAACGAGGGTTTTTACAAACAAAAACATGGATGTGCCTTGGGCTCCCCGGTGTCACCTATTGTAGCCAACCTTTACATGGAAGAATTGGAAAGAAAGGCTCTTGGCTCTTTTAAAGGCAGAGTACCTAGCCACTGGTACAGATATGTAGATGACACCGGGGTCAAAATCAAAACCCAAGAAGTAGAAGCCTTCACTGCTCACATCAAAGCTGTGGATAAAAACAGTCAAGTCAGCAAAGAGGCACAGAAAAGAAGATCAAACACCAGCTAGGGAGGATCAGAAAGACAAACGCAACAACATTGCCATCCCCTATGTTGCCGGTTTATCGGAAAAACTCAGGAGAGTCTTCTCCAAGCGCGACATCCCAGTGTACTTCAGACCCACCCACACACTCAGACAAAAACTGGTTCATCCCAAAGACAGAACTCCTAAACAGAAACTTAGCATCGTAGTATATGCTGTACAATGTAGTGAGGAATGCTCAGACCTCTACATTGGAGAAACCAAACAGCCACTTAACAGCATGGCATAACATATATATAAGAGACACCTCCAGGGGGCAAGACTTGGCTGTCCATCTGCATCTAAAGGTTAAAGGTCATTCTTTTGTTCACATTTTGGACAGAGAAGAAAGATGGTTTGAAAGAGGAGTGAAAGAAGCCATCTATGACCACTGTGAATGACCATCTTTGAACAGAACTGGTTTACGACACCAACTGTCTGCCATCTATAATCCAGATTTAAGATCCCTTCCCAGACGCCTTAATGCCCACTCACACCCTGGTCCTTTTGCCCTCAAGAAATCACATGATAGGGTGGGGCTAGGGTTCACCTGAAACCTTGGCTAATTGTGACCTACACCCGTTTTAACACCTTGACTCGTGCGATTAGGTAGAGGATTAACAAGGGGTTCATGACCCCCTTTGGGGGACACTCCCCTAGGACTTAAAGCTGGGACTCTCCACCATTTGACCCTAGAACTGAAGAAGCTTCTCGGATGAGAGGTGAAACGTCTTCAAGCAACTTAAAGAAGTCCAGACGCTTTTCTTTCCAAGCTCTTTAGACTTTTACCTGGAAGGTTTAAAAAAACATAAGAAATCCAACAGAAGAACAAACAAGTGGATATCACCATTATCCTACGATGGGATCAATGCTTTTGTTTCTCATTTTTTATGTTCAATATGCACACTTGGGTTATGCAGCAGGACAATGATTGGAAACACACAACCAACCACCTCTAAATGGTTTTTTTTTTAAAAAGGAAAAAGGCTTTAGGGTCACCTGGTACTGGCCTAGTGGATTTAAATTGGGTTGAGATGCTTTGGCATGACATTAAACAAGTTGTTTATGCTCTAAAACTTTCCATCACAACTGAATTAAAACTATTCTTGATTTGACCTGAAACAAGTGTAACAAATATGCAAAAAATGAGAAATTATAAAAGAGCCAAATACTTTTTCATAACATTGTATATAGGTTACTGAAGATTCAGTGAACCTTAAGTGAAAGTTACAGGTATGGGAGTCTAAACAATTTAAAAGCTTGACCAAAAACAAGACAATAGCTTATCTAGCTCACAATATAGCTTTTTTTGTTGGACATTTAAGAGGTTTTTTTTTTAGAGAGAAAAGCTCCTTATTTGTGCACATGCATCCACATAACTGGCTAAATGTTTTTTAATAGGACCCTAAATTGGATAAATGCAAGAAAATGGTTGGATGAATGGATGAAAAAAATCTCCTTGTTTAAAAACAATTATGTGTTATCTTTATTTTTAAGGATTCAAGCACTAGGTAATAAGCTACTTCTGCCATCTAGTGGTAAAATTATATATTTTTGTACAGCTCTTAAGTTGGTATTTGTTTGTTAAATGTTTTAAATTTTAAGTTGAAAAGTGACCTTTTAAAACAGTTTTTTAAAGGGTAAATGACAAGGTAAGACGATAAGCACTGTACACAAAAATTACCAAAAAAGTGGAGGTTTCATGACATTTTTGAAGTGCTTTTCCAAAACTAATGTCATCAATCTCAATGTGACCTGAAAGAAAGCTGTTTATTTATTAACAATTTCTTCTTGTCAAGTCATTCACTTCTTTTCAGTTCATAGTGGAATGAAATGCAGAGGTAAATGCCTTTTCATGAAAAGTCATATAAACTTAATTTATGATAAATGGCATTGATACTGTGAAGACTACTAAAAATAATTTTGACAAATTTGATATTGTCTGGTTGCCACATATTGTCTAAGTTTTTTAACTAGTTGGGCCACCACATCTGGATATGTCTTCACCTTTCTGCACGCCTTCCTGGATGAAGATATTATTACTTCTATAATTATCAAATTATTCACCATTGGCTGACAATTACAAGTGCCAAGAGATTTTTTTATAACCACTACTAGCAGACGTAGTCATACCACACATCCAAACACCTTTTTATGAGCCAAACTATTACAGCTGAACTGTTCTTAAGGAATCAAAAGAAAATGTAGTTATTCTGCAGAATTCAGTGGTTATATGGTTTAATAATACTGCTGCAGATGTCTAAGGCTGAGCTTGCTTCCAACAATAAATTATGCTAAGCTATGTAAGACATTCCTTGTAACAAAAGTATCTGTTATGATCCTGGGTCGGTGACCCAGTGAGGATCAGGACTGTCCGGCCTTCGGTTAGCCATTCTGGGTGTCTCTCGTCAACTAGCAGCTGGCTCATTTGTGCTGCCAGGTGCTCGTGGAGTGCAGTCAGCTTCTTCAGCCAGAAGGCGCGAACCATAACAGGACCTGGTGCTGTCCAACTCTTCATACTGGAGACCCTTTCTTGGATATCTGCCATTGTGATGGTTACTGGACCCTGTTCGGGGAGGTCGCTGTGGTCTGCCCTCAGATCCACTAGCCACTGAGCATTGCTGTTATGGGTTGCGTCCTTCTCCCATATGCTCTTCCAGTATTGTTCTGTCTCCAGCCTTGGTGGTGCTGTTCTCATATTGTTCCCCTGCCCCTGTACACCTTGGCTAGTTCCGTGGAGAACAGCTGGTTTATTCTCCTGCCTTCTATCTCTCTGGTGTACCTCTTCAAGCGGCTGGCCAAGGACGTGAGTCGTTGCATGGCAGTTTCCAGGGCCTCAGATATGGACAGCTTCCTGTACTTCTTAGGCACCTTCTTCATTGTGCCTTTCTGCAACTCCGATAGTTGGTAATCGTGGCTGTAGGTATCGTCTGTAGTGCTGCATTAACATCATATATAACTTTCAAAGTAACTAGTTACTAGGGAAAGTAACTTTGGTTTTACTCAGAATTCTCTTGTTAATGTGTTGCTTCTGTAACTGGATAGCCAGCATAATTGCCAGTCTTCTAGCTTGCTTACTTGCCACAAGTGCACTGTGCCACCTACCAATAGAAAGATAATGTGCATATTTCCACGAGAGAAATCCCACGCCTGGACCGTCATTGACCACCGCCATGATTCTAGCCTGCTTTTTACATCCAACACAAAGTGCTAAACAAGAAGAGCTCCCAGATGGTGCAGTGGACACATGTGTGACTCCTGTGATTAAAGCATCTTTCTTTCAGCTTAACGAGTGAACCGTCAGCTCGTTCAAACACAAGTTAAAGTCCGTTTGGCTCGACACCACCGAACAGAGGCAGCAATATAACATAGCTAACATTAACAGTGCAATGAATCCTGCTTGTGCCGTGATATTCAGGACTGCAAACCGAGCAGCATTCACTGACTTTCAGCTTGTTGTGTTTGTGGATATATGACTGACTTTAATTATCCATAAAATCATCACATTCTCTGTAAGATTAAGGTCAACTATATATATATTTTGAAGTAGAGGCTTTAAAACATCACTAATGTCACATAACTTTGCCAACATGTGGCCAACATTAATGTTTTAATGTTCTTCATTATTAAACATTCGCACATAAATAAGAGACATCATATTCAGTACTTACTTTTGACAGTTCAGTCTTCGGCCGCTCCTTTCTGCCTTCTGCCGTATTTTGCGGCAAAATTATCCACACCCACCGCTGCGCTATGAATTGTGGGATATATGGGACCACGAAGCGTGCACCGGACCACGCTTGATATTTGGGAAAATCGACGGCGCATTTGGAGTATGCATTTGAAGTACACTTCGAATTGGGACAGCCGTCGTCCCGTGGCGGTGACGTAATCGTACTCAAAATGTGTACTTCAAGCGTGCGGTCTCTTAATTGGGACACAGCCATAGTGTGTGTCCTCTCATGTTCGTTGCTTGTCCATCTGTGTTTCTTCCCGCGTTTTCTACCACAGTTGTCTGTTTAGGTTAGTTTTGTTAGTCATTACCAAATTAGGTCACCTTTAGGTTTTGTTTTCCTCCCCGTGTTTCTGTTTGTGCCACCAGTGTGCAAATAAAGCTCGCTCACGTCCAAGACAGTGCCAGCGTCTGGGTCCTCTCTCACACTCACCACACATCTGCCACCGCAGCCGTGACGGTATCATTCTAAGATCTGAGTAAAAAAATCCTTCTCATTCTATATCTCTCTCTGGAAGAAATAAAAAGCCCACATTTGCAAAAAAAAAAAAAAAAAAAAGAGATATGTTTATTTAAATAATTAAAACAACATTTTCTGATTTCATCTAAGCAGTGTCAAACATAAAGAAAACATTGGGAAATAACGGACAACACTGTTCAAATCCATAATGACTTTTACTTATTTGTGTCACTTTCCAGCTTTTGGATAGAGTGATGTAATCTTGGCTATAGAATACAAGTGTCAATAAATTATTTTATCCATTCTTGTTTTTCTATAATAAAGTACATTCCACATTTTAAAACTTAAATAGTATGAATTCTCATGTGCCTTTTCAAGTGTATCAGCTGAACAAAACTTTTCCCGCAATTGCCACAGGAATGTGGCTTCTCAGGCATGTGAATTCTCATGTGAGTTTTCAAGGACGTCATATGACTGAAGCTTTTCCCACAGGTAATGCAAGAATGTGGCTTCTCACCTGTGTGAATTTTCATATGAATTTTCACTCCAGATTTCTGACTGAATCGTTTCCCACAAGTGTTACAACAATATGGCTTCTCACCTGTGTGAATTCTAATATGAGCTTTCAAATTCGTCATGTCACTGAATCTCTTTCCACAGGTGTTACAAGGGTGGGGCTTCTCACCTGTATGAATCATTTTATGTTTTTTGAATCCTGATAAATCGCTAAATCTTTTCCCACAGGTGCTACAAGAATATGGCTTCTCACCTGTATGAATTCTCATGTGGGTTTTCAAGTTCATCATATGACTGAAACTTTTTCCACAGGTAATGCAAGAATGTGGCTTCTCACCTGTATGAATTCGCATGTGAGTTTTCAAGGACTTCATACGACTGAAGCTTTTCCCACAGGTAATGCAAGAATGTGGCTTCTCACCTGTGTGAATTTTCATATGATGTTCCAGTCCAGATTGCTGAGTGAATCGTTTCCCACAAGTCTTACAACAATATGGCTTCTCACCTGTGTGAATTCTAATGTGGGTTTTGAAGGCTGACAAGGCACTAAAGGTTTTTCCACATGTGCTACAACAATATGGCTTTTCACCTGTGTGGACTCTCATATGAGTTTTCAGGTTTATCATCTGACTGAATCCTTTTCCACAGATACTGCAAAAATGTGGCTTCTCACCTGTGTGAATTTTCATGTGAGTTTCCAGTCCTGATTTCTGACCAAAACATTTCCCACAGGTGCTACAAGAAAAAGGCTTCTCACCTGTGTGAATTCTTACATGTTTTGTCAAGTGACATTCGTACTGAAAAGTCTTTCCACAAGTGTCACAATTTAGAGACTTTTTACTTTTGCCAGTTTTACACTGATTCTCTGGCACTGGAGAGTTGTTTACACTGTTACTGTTCTTCAGCTCTGGTTTTCTAGTAGATTCTGATTCCACATGCTCATTTCCTCCTTGATGCTGGCTCTCTGGTGCAGGAGAGTTGTGAGAAAGGAGCTGGTCTCTGTTTGGTTCATGTTCACTTTCATCAAAAGTCACCATAAAGGTATCAGTCTCCTCCTTCAATAAAAGCTGTTCTCCTTCCTCACTGGTGCAAAGTTCCTCTGGTTCCTCTTTAATCCATGGGAGTTCTGGGTCCTCGTGGTTCAAACTGGAGTTCCTCTCCTGGTTACACACCTGCTGGTCATGCAGATCCTCTTGCTTAAAGACACACTGTTGCGCAAGATCTGAAGGGACAAGTGGACAAAAATATATTCTAATTTTAACGATTAGCAGTACTTTAATGGTTGTGAACTATGAACAGGTTGCTCACATGTACCACTGAAATTTAGAGTGTACAAATGTGACAAATTATTTGGACACTGAAGCAAATTGTTGAGTATTTGGATGTTTGTGATACTAAATATGTATGAATTTTAAAGATATTGGTTTTCTTCCAATTTAATTTAGTTTGGGAATGCTGGCTCTGACCTCTTATATCGTGGTAAACACTTTGACTGCACACGTCCAAACACCATGAAAAAAACTCTTCTTATATGATCAACTTCAACTTTAGAAATTCTGAATTGTATATTATGAAAACTGAATCTAAAAATTAATCCATTAATTAATTCTGGGAATTGATCAAATTAAATTTCACACATTTCCATTCTACAGAGAAAAAAACTTAATCTTTAACTTAAACTGATGACAAAAAAAAGAAACTTCTGCTGTTGGATTTGTGTCTCTGTAGGGGTGCAGACACGTCACTTCTTGCATTCTGGTGAATTTTTTTCACATGAATTAACTTTTTTTTGCATCCTTAAAATGCAATGATGGGAATAATGGCGTTAAAAGTAACAATGTTACTAACGCTGTTACTTTTGTCAGTAACTAGTACTATAACTAATTACTATTTCTATGTTTACAACGCTGTTACAGTTACTAATAAGAAAATGTGGTGTGGACACGTTACTATTTTTCAATTAACCAGGAGCTGGGGGGGGACAATCACACGGGTGCTGCTGATTGGCTGAGGAAGAATAAAGTAGCCATGGTAAACCAATCACCTGACCAATTTAAGATGACACATAGCAACAAGATGCTATTTCAACCCAAAACAACCCTGAGTGTCCATTTTTGTGTTAAAAGTGGTAAATGTGATAAAAAAAAATTTAAAAAGTGATAAATAAAAAATATACGCCATAATTTTTTCCGGAATACTATTGTCACATTTACTGTCTAAGGTCAGTGGTAGGAAGAGAGAGATTGAGTTTTGAGATGTGAGAGATTTCTGATGTGTAGCATGTTTGGAGTGTAGTTAGTGTGTTGATATGTAGTTTGTGTGGATAATTGTTTGTTTTGTGTATAAGAACAGTGAAGCCACTGCTGCATGTCAAAGTTGCTGTCAAAGAGCCACCAAGCCACCATTTACACTGCAGTCTGCAGAGGTGCATTAATTTTACTTATTGCAGATTCCTGCTATGCTAAGAGAAAGAAATGTTACTTCATTATTTTTAAGGGCAGTTTAGCATACCTTTACTGTATGTCGTTATTTCAGGTTTCCAGATGGTATCCAGCAGTCTGAGCCGCTCTTCTCCAGTCCAGATGATGATGCCCTCAGCCTCCTGCTTCACTACAAGCTGCTCTCCCTCTTTAATCTGTGGATGCTCTGGGTCCTGTGGGTCCAATGTGGAGTTACTCTCCTGGTTACAGACCTGCTGGACATCCAGACCCTTCCCCTCATTACAGTTCATGTTGCTGTTGGTTGTCTTAGATGAACACAAGAAAAAGATCTAATGTGATTATAGGAGAACACACATAAGCAAATATATCTCAGCAAGACTATGAATACGTTGCTCAAATAAAAACTACTTTCAGCAGCTTGCTTATTGATAAGAGATACCTGCTAAAGCAGGAAGCTCTAGGAATTCAGGTGTAGGTGTGTCACAGGTTAATATTGTTTAGGCAATGGCACTTCCCCACAGGTGCCACTAGTGGAGTGGACTCTGCTTTTGATGTAAACTGGACGCTTTGTCTGTCAGTTTGACAACCCTCAGGTCACATCAGAGTAATAACAATATGTGGGAAAATAATAATGAAGACTAGAACATTTTCTATACTGTTAATTAACTTTCGCCTGTTTTGAATAGGCACTGTTATTTGCTTATTGCTGTATTCGCGGTATGCTTACGCGTGGGAGTATCACCAGTTAAACTCTGAGGTTATTTTATGTTTCTTTTTCCAAAACAATATGAATGACAGATTGTTGTGTTTAGCCAACCCCACAAAGTGCCGTTTGTAGGCGACGTATTCACACTGATTACTTCCTGGTTTGTCGGTATCAAGTCCTGGAAAGCCGCTGTTCCAGATCTACTGGCGTTTAGATCAACTGGCGTTGGTCGAACAGATGTGTGGCAGTCTTGCGTTTCAGGAGCTGCTACCGACAAACCAGCAA